>NC_053025.1:527169579-527410322 GCF_003073215.2 Triticum urartu
ACTATTGATGAGAAGAAATTTTCTTATGTGGAGAGTAATAAATTTTCTGTGCTTGTGGATCTTGAAAAGAATGCTTTATGTGATAGCTATATTGTTGAATTCATTCATGATGCTACTTAAAATTATTATGAGGGAGGAACTTATGTTTGTAGGAATTGCAATAATATCAAGGTTCCTCTCTATGTGTTGAAAATCTTGAAGTTATGTTTGCTTTGTCTTCCTATGCTAGTTTATTCTTGTTCCCATCAATTGTTTTCTCACAAAATCCCTATGCATAGGATGTGGGTTAGACTTAAATGTGCTAGTCATATGCTTTATGATGCTCTCTTCATGTTTCAATTCTTATCTTTTATGCGAGCATCATTGAAATCATCATGCCTAGCTTAAAAGGCATTAAAAAGCGCTTGTTGGGAGACAAACCAACACTTTTACCTACTATTTTTGTGTGTTCACATGATTAGGCCACTGTATTAATCACGTTTTATTGCTTTTGTTTCAATAAAGTTCCAATTAAGACCTTTGGGATGGCTTACGGTGATAGTTGATTTGATCTTGCTGAAAAACAGAAACTTTTGTGCTCAGGAAAATAATTCGCATTTTTAACAGAAGCGTGATAAAACACTGATTCTTTTTTCAAAAGATTAATATACAAATTTACCAGGTTGTCCTATTTTTTCAGAGTTCTTGGAGTAGTAGAAGTATGGTTGGAGTAGAGATTACTACAGATTGTTCTGTTTTCGACAGATTCTGTTTTTAATGCATAGTTTGCTTGTTTTCTAGTTTCTATGGCTTATATTGCTCAATATAAATTGTGGAAATGATATGCTACAGTAGGAATTGTGTGATAACAATTATGAATCTTGTATTTGACAGTACCAAAGTGAAATGGTTTGCTCTTTATCATACTAACATATCTCACGAAGTTCCATTAAGTTTTGTGTGATTTAAGCTTTCAAGTTTTGGGTGAGATATCGATATGAGAAGAACAAGGAGTGACAAGAACCTAAGCTTGGTTATTCCCAAGGCACCCTCCAAGGTAATATTAAAGGAAGATCCAAGCAACTAAGCTTGGGGATGCCCCGGAAGGCACCCCCTCTTTCGTCTCCAACATTATCGGTAACCTCACTTGGAGCTATGTTTTCATTCGTCACATGATATGTGTTTTGCTTGGAGCGTCAATTAATTTTGTTAGTATTTGCTTGCTTTTATTTAGAATAATGTTTTGCATCTTTTATTTCAATAAAAGTGGCAATGATAGCCTTTGCAATGCTTATTTTGCAAGTATACTTGTTGCTGTTTGAAAACAGAAAGTATACCGTTTTTGAAAAAATTACCTAGAAAATTAAGAATGTGATAAAATGTTGAATCTTTTTGCATAATGAGATCTGATAAATTTTATACAGTGTGGTAAATTTTCATAATGTTTGGAGTTGAATAAGTATTGATACCCTTGCATTCTTTACAGACTATACTGTTTTGGCAGATTGCTGTTATGTTTGCATTGTTTGCATATGTTTGCTTGTTTAATGATTCTATTTGAGGATAGGAGTATTAAATATGCAGAGGCATTTAGTGTTCAATGTTGAATAATAATTTTAGTGATTTTATACATTAGAGAATGATAAGGTTTTTTGCATTGGTACTAGCTTATCTCACGAATTCTTGTTGGGTTTTGTGTGGATGAAGCTTTTGAGATTTAGGAAAACCGTGATATGAGAAGAATTAAGGACACACAAAAGCTCAAGCTTGGGGATGCCCAAGGAACCCCAAGATAATATTTCAAGAACTCTCAAGCATCTAAGCTTGGGGATGCCCCGGTAGGCATCCCAGCTTTCTTCTTCAACAATTATCGGTTAGTATCAGTTGAGCCTAAGTTTTTGCTTCTTCACATGAGTTGTGCTATTGTTGGAATGTAATTTTATTTTGTTTTGCTTGCTGTTTTAATAAAATACTTAGATCTGAAAGTTTTTAAATAAAATAGAGTCCTAAAATATTTGCCAGAGAGGCTAAGTAAGTGGCATTCACATCCCGTCAACGGAGCTCTTTTCTATGTCATTTACTCTAGTGCTTCACTTATATCCTATGAGTAAATTGTTGAATAAATTGAATGTCATGAAGTTGAAATCATATCATGCCTAGTGGTAGCTTCACATTGGGTTTAGAAAGTGAAATCTTTTGACGCTTGACAATCACAATATTGGTCATACAAGCAATTCATGAATAATTAGTATAAGGAAGAGAACTTTCACATATAAATACACTATCATGGAAATCTTTTGTGATTGTGAGCCCCATCAAAATATTATATGCCAAAATTGTTGATGTTGGACAAGGAAGATAACGTAATGGTTTATGTTTGTTCATATTCACATAGAAGTTATATTGTCATAGATCCTTCAACATGTGGTGCTTGCCCCCATCTTTGCTAGCCAAAAATTCCGCACCAAGTAGAGATACTACTTGTGCATCCAAAAACCCTTAAACCCAAATCTTATTTTCAAGAGTCCACCATATATACCTATATGCGGTATTTTTTGCCGTTCTAAGCAAATTTGTATGTGCCATCTCTGATTTTCAAAATAAATTTCTTTTTTGTGTGCTCGTACCGCTTGCGAGGCGGTGAGGGGAGGCCAATATTTTCCATGCTAGATGTGTTATTCTCACGATGAGTGTTTATTCACTTGTGATTGCACGAGAGGAAGGCAATGGTATTAGGGATGCCCAGTCCCGAAGTGAAAAATGAATTTACTTTATGTTGTCAAATAATAAACTCTTGGAAAGTGTTGGTATGGAGGGCACCTGTGGATATGGTTAGCCATGGAAAGTGAAAGTATGGTGGAAAAAGGAATAAACTTTATTTTCTGTTTGGGAACCGCCTATGATATATCTAGCATGGAAAGTGTTGGGAGCTCTAAGTCATTTTTGTTGGTGGGAAAAGTATGCCTCTCAAAATGTTTTTATCTCTCAATTTTCGCTTTGAGCTCTGGCACCTCTACAAATCCCTACTTCCCTCTGTGAAGGGCCTATCTTTTACTTTTCAGTATTTACTTTTATGCAAAGAGTCAAAGTTTTTCTCTCTATTCCTTTTTATTTTTCTCTTTTGGCAAGCATCATGTGGTGAGGAAATATCTAGGCACATATATCCAGTTGAATATGGGTAGCATGAGTTATTATTGTTGACATCACCCTTGAGGCGAATACATTGGGAGGCAAAACAATAAGCACCTATCTTTCTATGTGTCCAGTTGAAACGTTTTGCTCATGTGTATGTGGTGAGTGTTAGCAATCATAGAAGACTAGATGATGGTTGAATATGTGGAGCTCTTACTTAAACTCTGTTGAATAAGTTGAATTGCAATTGCTTGGTGACTAAGAACATAGGTTGTTGGGTTTCAGGAGAATTCATTGTTTGAACCTTAACATGTGAACTGGTTGCCACTATAACATGAGAAGTTTCATAAGAAAGAATTGTTGTTATGATGCTAGGAAAAGTGATTGAAATTATCATTGATCAAACTTATGCACTTTGCTAGCATTCACACTTCATAAATTATTTCTTTTATCATTTACCTACTCAAGTAAGAGTAGGAATTAAGCTTGGGGATGATGATACGTCTCCAACGTATCTATAATTTATGAAGTATTCATGCCAATATATTATCATTCTTGGATGTTTTACAATCATTTTATAGCAACTTTTTTAATCATTTTTTGGGACTAACCTATTGACCCAGTGCCCAGTGCCAGTTGCTATTTTCTGTTTGTTTTTTATATCACGGAAAATCAATATTAAACGGAGTCCAAGCACCGCAAAACTTTTTGTGGATTTTTTATGGACCGGAAGGAACCCAATGGGCCAGAGCTGCACCTGGGGGGGTGCCCCGAGAGGGGCACAACCCACCAGGGTGCGCCAGGGCCCCCTGGCGCGCCCAGGTGGGTTGTGCCCACCTCAGTGGCCTCCCACACCCCTTCTTTGCACTATAAATTTCCAAATATCTCAAAACCCTTAGGGGTTAACCTAGATCATAAGTTCCGCCGCCGCCGGGCTCCGTAGCCACCGAAAACCAATCTAGACCCGTTCCGGCACCCTGCCGGAGAGGGGGAATCATCTCCGTGGCCATCTTCATCATCCCGGCGGCCACCACGATGAGGAGGGAGTAGTCCAACCTCAGGGCTGAGGGTTTGTACCAGTAGCTATGTGTTTTATCTCTCTCTCTCTCGTGATCTATATCATGGGCTTTGTTAGCATAGATGGATCATATGATGTTTTCCCCCTCTCTATCTTGTTGGGATGAATTGAGTTTTTCCCTTTGAGATTTCGTTGTTATCGGATTGAATACTTTTATGGATTTGAGAACACTTTGTATATGTCTTGCAATTGAATACTCGTGGTGACAATGGGGTATCGTATTGATTCACTTGATATATGTTTTGGCACTCAACTTGCGGATTCCCGCAGTGACATTGGGGTAATCTATGCATAGGGGTTGGTGCACGTTCTTGTCTTTGTTTCTTCGGTAGAAATCTTGGGACACTCTTTGTAGTTCTTTGTGTGGATTGAGTATTATGAATATGAATATGCTTTGGTGTTATGCTAGTACGAACTCTAGGATAGATTGAACCAAAAAATAGCTTTGCGTTATTTTAGTACGAACTCTTGAATAGATCGAACGGAAAGAATAGCTTTGTGGTGGCTTCGTACCCTGCAAACAATTCCTATCTTTTGTTCTCCGCTAATAGGAACTCGGGAGTGATTCTTCGTTACACTTTGAGGGATAATCATATGATCCAACTATGTTAGCATTGTTGAGAGGTTGCACTAGCGAAAGTACGGACCCTAGGCCTTGTTTTCAAGCATTGCAATACCGTTTTTGTGCCCGTTTACTATTTGCTACCTTGCTGTTTTATTTATTCAGATTATAAAAATATATTTCTACCATCCATATTACACTTTTATCACCATCTCTTCGCCGAACTAGTGCACCTATGCAATTTGCCATTGTATTGGGTGTGTTGGGGACACTAGCGATTTCTTGTATTTGATTGCAGGGTTGTTTGAGAGAGACCATCTTCATCCTGCGCCTCCCACGGATTGATAAACCTTAGGTCATCCACTTGAGGAAAATTGCTACTATCCTACAGAACTCTGCGCTTGGAGGCCCAACACGTCTCTACAAGAATAAAGTTGCATAGTGGACATCAGTCGGCACAAGATTAATATCGAACCTGATGCTAAACCCGTGGTTGATCACCAACGTCGGTTAAATCCGAAAATGAAGGAAGTGGTAAGAACGAAAATCTTAAAACTTCTGGAAGAGGTATAATCTATCCTATAGCTGATAGTAGATGGGTAAGTCCTGTTCATTGTCTCCCTAAGAAAGGAGGTATCAATGTTGTTCCTAATGATAAGAATGAACTTATTTCATAAAGAATTGTTACAGGCTATAGAATGGTAATTGATTTTAGAAAATTAAACAAAGAAACTAGAAAAGATCATTACCCTCTGCCTTTTATTGATCAGATGCTAGAAAGAATATCTATGCACACAAATTTTTTGCTTCCTTGATGGATACTTTGGTTTTTCACAAATACCTATTTCTCAACCTAATCAAGAAAAGACTACTTTTACTTGTCCCTTTGGAACTTATGCCTATAGATGTATGCCTTTTATTTTATGCAATGCACCTGCTACCTTTCAAAGATGTATGACTGCTATATTCTCTGACTTTTGTGAAAAGATTGTTGAGGTTTTCATGGATGACTTCTTCGTTTATGGAAGTTTTTTGATGATTGTTTAAGCAATCTTGATCGAGTTTTGCAGAGATGTGAACAAACAAATCTTGTCTTGAATTGGGAGAAGTGCCACTTTATGGTTAGTGAAGGTATTGTCTTGGGTCATAAAATTTCTGAAAGAGGTATTGAAGTGGACAAAGCTAAGGTTGATGCAATTGAGAAGATGTGCTACCTCTTGAGCACTGCATTGGTTTTCCCCGAAGAGGAAGGGATGATGCAGCAAAGTAGCGTAAGTATTTCCCTCAGTTTTTGAGAACCAAGGTATCAATACAGTAGGAGGCTACACGCGAGTCCCTCGTACCTGCACAAAACAAATAAATCCTCGCAACCAACGTGATATGGGGTTGTCAATCCCTACACGGCCACTTACGAGAGTGAGATCTGATAGATATGATAAGATAATATTTTTGATATTTTTATGATAAAGATGCAAAGTAAAATAAAAGCAAAGTAAAAAGCAAAGGAAATAACTAAGGATTGGAAGATTAATATGATGAAGATAGACCCGGGGGCCATAGGTTTCACTAGTGGCTTCTCTCAAGAGCATAAGTATTCTACGGTGGGTGAATGAATTATTGTTGAGCAATTGACAGAATTGAGCATAGTTATGAGAATATCTAGGCATGATCATGTATATAGGCATCACGTCCGAGACAAGTAGACCGACTCCTGCCTGCATCTACTACTATTACTCCACTCATCGACTGCTATCCAGCATGCATCTAGAGTATTAAGTTAATGAAAACAGAGTAATGCCTTAAGCGAGATGACATGATGTAGAGGGATAAACTCATGCAATATGATGAAAACCCCATCTTGTTATCCTCGATGGCAACAATACAATACGTGCCTTGCTGCCCCTACTGTCACTGGGAAAGGACACCGCAAGATTGAACCCAAAGCTAAGCACTTCTCCCATTGCAAGAAAGATCAATCTAGTAGGCCAAACCAAACTGATAATTCGAAGAGACTTGCAAAGATAACCAATCATACATAAAAGAATTCAGAGAAGATTCAAATATTGTTCATAGATAGACTTGATCATAAACCCACAATTCATCGGTCTCAACAAACACGCCGCAAAAATAAGATTACATCGAATATATCTCCACAAGAGAGGGGGGAACATTGTATTGAGATCCAAAAAGAGAGAATAAGCCATCTAGCTAATAACTATGGACCCGTAGGTCTAAGGTGAACTACTCACACTTCATCGGAGGGGCTATGGTGATGATGTAGAAGCCCTCCTTGATCGATGCCCCCTCCGTCGGAGCTCTGGAACATGCCCCAAGATGGGATCTCGTGGATACAGAAAGTTACGGCGGTGGAATTAGGGTTTTGGCTCTGTATCTGATCGTTTGGGGGTACGTAAGTATATATAGGAGGAAGGAGTACGTCGGTGGAGCAACAGGGGGCCCACGAGGGTGGAGGGCGCGCTTGGGGGGGGTAGGAGCGCCCCCTACCTCGTGGCCTCCTCTTTTGTGTCTCGACGTGGGTTCCAAGTCTCCTGGATCATGTTCGGCGAGAAAATCACGTTCCCGAAGGTTTCATTCCGTTTGGACTCTGTTTGATATTCCTTTTCTTCGAAACCCTAAAATAGGCAAAAAAAACAATTCTGGGTAGGGCCTTCGGTTAGTAGGTTAGTCCCAAAAACAATATAAAATTGGATAATAAATCCCAATGATGTCCAAAACAGTAGATAATATAGCATGGAGCTATCAAAAATTATAGATACGTTGGAGACGTATCAAGCATCCCCAAGCTTAATTCCTGTTTGTCCTCGAGTAGGTAAATGATAAAAACAGAATTTTTGATGCGGAGTGCTACTTGGCATAATTTTAATATAATTCTTCTTAATTGTGGTATGAATATTCAGAACTGAAAGATTCAAGATAAAAGTTCATATTGACATAAAAATAATAATACTTCAAGCATACTAACAAAGCAATTTTGTCTTCTCAAAATAACATGGCCAAAGAAAGTTCATCCCTACAAAATCATATAGTTTAGTCATGCTCCATTTTCGTCACACAAGAATGCTCTCATCATGCACAACCCCGATGACAAGCCAAGCAATTGTTTCATACCTTAGCAATATCAAACCTATAAACTTTCACGCAATATATGAGCGCGAGCCATGGACATAGCACTATGGGTGGAATAGAATATGATGATGGGGGTTATGTGTAGAAGACAAAAAGGGAGAAAGTCTCACATCAACGAGTCTAATCAATGGGCTATGGAGATGCCCACCGATTGATGTTAATGCAAGGAGTAGGGATTGCCATGCAATGGATGTACTAGAGCTATAAATGTATGAAAGCTCAACAAAAGAAATTAAGTGGGTGTGCATCCAACTTGCTTGCTCACGAAGACCTAGGGCACTTGAGGAGGTCCATTTTTGGAATATACAAGCCAAGTTCTATAATGAAAATTTCCCACTAGTATATGAAAGTAACAAAACAAGAGACACTCTATCATGAAGGTTATGGTGCTACTTTGAAGCACAAGTGTGGCAAAGGATAGTAACATTGTCCCTTCTCCCTTTTTCTCTCAGCATTTTTTTATTTAGGCCTTTTTCCTCTTTTTTATATGGCCTTTCTCTTTTTTTCCTCACTTGGCACAATGCTCTAGAAAATGATGATCATCACAGTTCTATTCATTTACAACTCAATGATTACAACTCGATGCTAGAACAAAAGATGACTCTATATGAATGCCTCCGGCGGTGTACCGGGATATGCAATGAACCAAGAGTGACATATATGAAAGAATTATGAACGGTGGCTTTGCCACAAATACTATGTCAAGTACATGATCATGCTAAGAAATATGACAATGATGAATGTGTCATGATAAACGGAATGGTGGAAAGTTGCATGGCAATATATCTCGGAATGGCTATGGAAATGCCATAATAGATAGGTATGGTGGCTGTTTTGAGGAAGATATAAGGAGGTTTATGTGTGAAAGAGTGTATCATATCACGGGGTTTGGATGCACCGGCGAAGTTTGCACCAACTCTCAATGTATAATCCATGGACTCAACATTAGTCATAAAGAACTCACATACTTATTGCAAAAATCTACAAGTCATCAAAAATCTCGACACTACGCGCATGCTCCTAGGGGGATAGATTGGTAGGAAAAGACCATCGCTCGTCCCCGACCGCCACTCATAAGGAAGACAATCAAAAAAACACCTCATGTTTCAAATTTGTTACACAACGTTTACCATACATGCATGCTACGGGACTTGCAAACTTCAACACAAGCACTTCTCAAATTCACAACTACTCAACTAGCACGACTTTGATATTATTACCTCCATATCTCAAAACAATCATCAAGCATCAAACGCCTCTTAGTATTCAAAACACTCATAGGATTTTTTTACTAATCTTGAATACCTAGCATACTAGGATTATTTAATCAAATTACCATGCTATTTTAGACTCTCAAAATAATCTAAGTGAAGCATGAGAGATCAATAGTTTTTATAAAACAAATCCACCACCGTGCTCTAAAATATATAAGTGAAGTACTAGAGCAAAACTATATAACTCAAAAGATATAAGCGAAGCACATAGAGTATTCTAACAAATTCCAAATCATGTATGGCTCTCTCAAAAGGTGTGTACAGCAAGGATTGTTGTGTTAAACTAACAAATAAAGACTCAAATAATACAAGACGCTCCACGCAAAACATATATCATATGGTGAATAAAAATATAGCTCCAAGTAAAGTTACCGATAGAAGTAGAGAAAAGAGGGGATGCCTTCCGGGGCATCCCCAAGCTTTGGCTTTTAGGTGTCCTTATATTATCTTGGGGGTGCCATGGGAATCCCCAAGCTTAGGCTCTTGCCACTCCTTGTTCCATAATCCATCAAATCTTTACCCAAAACTTGAAAACTTCACAACACAAAACTTAAAGTAGAAAATCTCATGAGCTCCGTTAGCAAAAGAAAACAAAAGACCACTTCAAGGTACTGTATTGAACTCATTATTTATTTATATTGATGTTAAACCTAACTTCTCTATGGTTTATTAACTATTTTACTGGCCATAGATTCATCAAAATAAGCAAACAACACATGAAAAACAGAATCTGTCAAAAACAGAACAGTCTGTAGTAATCTGTAGCTAACGCAAGATCTGGAACCCCAAAAAATCTAAAATAAATTTCTGGAAGTGAGTAATTTATATATTAATAATCTTCAAAAATAATTAACTAAATATCACTTTCAAATAAAAATGGCAGCAGTTCTCGTGAGCGCTAAACTTTCTGTTTTTTACAGCAAGATTAACAAGACTTTCCTCAAGTCTTCCCAACGGTTATACTTGGCACAAACACTAATTAAACACAAAAAACACAACCTAAACAAAGGCTAAATAAATTATTTATTACTAAAAAGGAGCAAAAATCAAGGAATAAAAATAAAATTGGGTTGCCTCCCAACAAGCGCTATCGTTTAACGCCCCTAGCTAGGCATAAAAAGCAAGGATAGATCTAGGTATTGCCATCTTTGGTAGGCAATCCATAAGTGGCTCTCATAATAGATTCATAAGGTAATTTAATTTTATTTCTAGGAAAGTGTTACATGCCTTTCCTTAACGGAAATTGGAATCTAATATTTCCTTCCTTCATATCAATAATTGCACCAATCGTTCTAAGGAAAGGTCTACCAAGAATAATAGGACATGAAGGATTGCAATCTATGTCAAGAACAATAAAATCTATGGGCACATAATTCCTATTTTCAACAATAAGAACATCATTAATTCTTCCCATAGGTTTCTTAATAGTGGAATCCGCGAGGTGCAAGTTTAGAGAGCAATCATCAAAATCACGGAAACCTAACAAATCACACAAAGTCTTTGGAATCATGGAAACACTAGCACCCAAATCACACAAAGCATAGCATTCATGATTTTTAATTTTAATTTTAAGAGTTGGTTCCCACTCATCATAAAGTTTTCTAGGGATAGAAACTTCCAATTCAAGTTTTTCTTCATAAGATTGCATCAAGGCATCAACGATATGTTTAGTGAACGCTTTATTTTGACTATAAGCATGAGGAGAATTTAGCATGGATTGCAACAAGGAAATACAATAAATCAATGAGCAATTTTCATAATTAAATTCCTTGAAATCCAAAATAGTGGGTTTAGCAACATTTAGGGTTTTAATTTCTCCGATCCCACTTTCATCAATTTTAGCATCAAGATCTAAAAACTCCGAATTCTTCGAACGCCTTCTAGGTAAAGGTGGATCATATTCAGTCCCATCATTATTAAGATTCATATTGCAAAACAAAGATTTAATAGGGGACACATCAATAACTTTTAGATCTTCATCTTTATTTTCATAGGAACTAGAGGAACACGCTCTTATAAAGGCATCTTTTTTAGCACGCATCCTAGCGGTTCTTTCTTTGCACTCATCAATGGAAATTCTCATGGCTTTGAGAGACTCATTGATATCATGCTTAGGTGGAATAGATCTAAGTTTCAAAGAATCAACATCAAGAGAAATTCTATCAACGTTCCTAGCCAACTCATCAATCTTAAGCAAATTTTCTTCAATCAAAGCATTAAAATTCTTTTGCGAAGTAATAAATTATTTAATATTAGATTCAAAATAAGAGGGCATCTTGTTATAATTTCCATAAGAATTGTTGTAGGAATTACCATAATTATTAGAGGGATTACTAGGATAAGGCCTAGTATTAAAATTTCCTCTATACATGTTGTTACCAAAATTGTTCCTACCAACAAAATTCACATCCATAGATCCATTATTATTCTCACAAGTAGACAAGGGCATATCATTAGGATCAGAAGAAACACTTTTACTAGCAAATAATTTCATAAGTTCATCCATCTTTCCACTCAACACATTAACTTATTCTATCGCATGCACCTTTTTATTAGTAGATCTTTCAGTATGCCATTGAGAATAATTAACCATAATATTATCTAGGAGTTTAGTAGCTTATCCTAAAGTGATTTCCATAAAAGTGCCTCCCGCGGCCGAATCTAAAAGATTTCTAGAAGCAAAATTCAATCTGGCATAAAAAATTTGTATAATCATCCACAGATTCAAACCATGAGTAGGGCAATTACGTATCATTAATTTCATCCTCTCCCAAGCTTGTGCAACATGTTCATGATCAAGTTGCTTAAAATTCATAATATCGTTTCTAAGGGAGATGATCTTAGCGGGAGGAAAATACTTAGAGATAAAAGCATCTTTGCACTTATTCCATGAATCAATACTATTCTTAGGCAAAGACGAAAACCAAGCTTTAGCACGATCTCTAAGCGAAAAAGGAAATAGCTTCAATTTAAGAATATCATTATCCACATATTTCTTCTTTTGCATATCACACAAATCAACGAAGCTATTTAGATGGGTAGCGGCATCTTCACTAGGAAGGCCGGAAAACGGATATTTCATGACAAGATTCAGCAAAGCAGTATTAATTTCACAAGATTCAGCATCGGTAAGAGGATCAATCGGAGTGCTAATAAAATCATTGTTGTTGGTATTGGTAAAGTCACACAATTTAGTATTATCTTGAGCCATCGTGACAAGCAAGCAAACTAACACACAAGAAAACAAAAAGCAAGCGGGTAAAAAGAGGCAAATAGAGAAAGAGAGGGAGGATAGAGAGAGAGGGCGAATAAAACGGCAAGGGTGAAGTGGGGGAGAGTAAAACAAGAGGCAAATGGCAAATAATGTAATGTGGGAGATAGGGATTGTGATGGGTACATGGTATATTGACTTTTTCGTAGACTCCCCGGCAACGGTGCCAGAAATCCTTCTTGCTACCTCTTGAGCACTGCATTGGTTTTCCCCGAAGAGGAAGGGATGATGCAGCAAAGTAGCGTAAGTATTTTCCTCGGTTTTTGAGAACCAAGGTATCAATCCAGTAGGAGGCTACACGCGAGTCCCTCGTACGTGCACAAAACAAATAAATCCTCGCAACCAATGCGATAAGGGGTTGTCAATCCCTACACGGCCACTTACGAGAGTGAGATCTGATAGATATGATAAGATAATTTTTTTAATATTTTTATGATAAAGATGCAAATTAAAATAAAAGCAAAGTAAAAAGCAAAGGAAATAAGTAAGTATTGGAATATTAATATGATGAAGATAGACCCGGTGGCCATAGGTTTCACTAGTGGCTTCTCTCAAGAGCATAAGTATTCTACGGTGGGTGAACGAATTACTGTTGAGAAATTGACAGAATTGAGCATAGTTATCAGAATATCTAGGCATGATCATGTATATAGGCATCACGTCCGAGACAAGTAGACCGACTCCTGCCTGCATCTACTACTATTACTCCACTAATCGACCGCTATACAACATGCATCTAGAGTATTAAGTTAATGAAAACAGAGTAACGCCTTAAGCAAGATGACATGATGTAGAGGGATAAACTCATGCAATATGATGAAAACCCCATCTTGTTATCCTCGATGGCAACAATACAATACGTGCCTTGCTGCCCCTACTGTCACTGGGAAAGGACACCGCAAGATTGAACCCAAAGCTAAGCACTTCTCCCATTGCAAGAAAGATCAATCTAGTAGGCCAAACCAAACTGATAATTCAAAGAGACTTGCAAAGATAACCAATCATACATAAAAGAATTCAGAGAAGATTCAAATATTGTTCATAGATAGACTTGATCATAAACCCACAATTCATCGGTCTCAACAAACACACGGCAAAAAGAAGATTATATAGAATAAATCTCAACAAGAGAGGGGGAGAACATTGTATTGAGATCCAAAAAGAGAGAAGAAGCCATCTAGCTAATAACTATGGACCCGTAGGTCTGAGGTGAACTACTCACACTTCATCGGAGGGGCTATGGTGATGATGTAGAAGCCCTCCTTGATCGATGCCCCCTCCGGCGGAGCTCCGGAACAGGCCCCAAGATGGGACCTCGTGGATACGGAAAGTTACGGCGGTGGAATTAGGGTTTTGGCTCCGTATCAGATCGTTTGGGGGTACGTTGGTATATATAGGAGGAAGAAGTACGTCGGTGGAGCAACAGGGGGCCCACGAGGGTGGAGGGCACGCCTGGGGGGGTAGGTGCGCCCCCTACCTCGTGGCCTCCTCTTTTGTGTCTTGACGTGGGATCCAAGTCTCCTGGATCATGTTCGGTGATAAAATCACATTCCCGAAGGTTTCATTCCGTTTGGACTTCGTTTGATATTCCTTTTCTTCGAAACCCTAAAATAGGCAAAAAAAACTACAATTCTGGGTTGGGCCTCCGGTTAGTAGGTTAGTCCCAAAAATAATATAAAAGTGGATAATAAAGCCCAATAATGTCCAAAACAGTAGATAATATAGCATGGAGCAATCAAAAATTATAGATACGTTGGAGACGTATCAAAATGCCATGTCCTAAAGATATCAAAAGTATTCGTAGTTTTTGAGGTCATGCTGGTTTCTATAGGAGATTTATCAAAGAGTTTTCTGAAATTTATAAGGCCCAGCACCAAACTCTGAACTTGTGGGAGTTCGACCCGGCCCAACAACGGGCTTTCAACTTGTGGGAGTTCGACCCGGCCCAGCACCAAACTCTGAACAGGCTCTTCGACACAACACACGAGGATGCCTGGAAGGTGCTATTCAAGGGTGCTGAGGTCCCTCCCTCCCTCACCGAGGACCGCGGGCTAAGCCCGAAGCGCCGAGCGCATTCGGTGAGTTCTATACATCCAGTAGGATATTTTATTTCCCCTAGCTTAATTATGTGCGGGGTCTGATCTCCATGCCTTTGACGGGACTGGGTGGAGACGTCGGGGCAGATTAACTGTTCGGCCCCTCTGCCCAAAGACACTGCGGACGCTCTCCTTAAGGAGATGCTGACTCCGGCCCCTTATAAGGTGCCGGAGAAGACCAAGAAGGCCAAGGGAACCCGAAAGAGTTCCTGATTCCAGGCGTCATCGGACTCATCGTCCGATAACTCTGCGACACACTCCTCCCCCGAAGACGAGGAGGAAGAAGAAGATGCTCCCCCTTCAGTTGGGGAGACAAGAAAAGGAAGTCCGCCCCAACTGGGGAGGCCGAAGGGTCCAAGAAGGGAAGGACTCTCCTTCCGGACAGTTCCACCACCGCCGCCGAAGGCGAAGACGAGTGGCTGCTCAGGGCCAAGCTCCTGGCGAAGTCGTAAGTATTCGGATACTAGAGTAACTCATAGCATTCCTTTGTCGCACTGCTTCCCCTAACGCCGAATATGATTATGCAGACTGCCACGAGCCCGTATCGATGTATCGTCGGACGGCTCCCTGGGCTCGTCGAATATAGATAGCGATCCACTTCCGACCACCACCTCCCCTTTACCTGCGGATGATGCCGAGGTATTGTCTCAAGAGGCACCGGGTCGAGGGGAGATAGTCCCGGAGGCGCCTCAAGGCGACCTTCCGGACTCCGGGAGCAGAGGGAACAAGGCCCCTGAGGGCTCCGAGTTCGGCCCTCGGCCGAACACCGCGCCGGAACCTCCAGTGGTTCCGGACTCGGGCAGGCGGCCTCCTTCCAAGAGGGGCAAGACGCCTGTGCTGGTGACCTCTGTCCATCCAGAGGCGCCAGACAATCTGCTGGGAGCGCTTCGCAGCGCTTCCATCAACGAGGAGCACCGTACTATTATGAGTGCGGTGGTCCAGAAGGTTCAGTCCGCCAAGAGCGGATTGACTGAAGCTTGTGCCAGCCTTCTAACAGGCTTTGAGGTAAGTGTTTAAAATATAGGAAAAATATTACCGCATAGACAGTAGCCCCTGATGCTCTGTTCGGTGTTCACAAAGAAAAGCCGAACAGAGGATCAAACAATATCGCAGGAGTCTAATATAAGTATGTCAATATGCGTATGCAGGCTTCGCTGCTGGCATCTGCCGCACTGACTGCGGAGGTCGCCGCACTGAAGCAGGACCTTAAAGGGTCCAAGGACGAGCTCGGCCTTGCCAAGAGGAAGCTCGAGGAGAACAAAGGTAAGTAGTACCTAGTCTATGGATATGTATAAAAAGAATGCGATTGCAAAATGACAGGATCATCATGAATTTGCTAGGGGCCACGACCGAAGTGGGGACCCTAAAGCAAGCGTTGTCCAAGGCCGAAGATAAAGCGGCCAAGGAGCGCACCGAGCGGGAAAGGCAAGAGGCTCGGGTGGGCGAGGTGCAGCAAGAGCTCCAGGCTCTTGTGACAAAGCACGAGGCGTTGGAGCTTGACTTGAAGACGCGAGAGTATGATCTTGCCGCGGCCCTCGAGAGCGCAAAGAGTGCCAAGGCCGAAGCCCAAAAGGCCCTCCAAGAGATTGACGTGATGAAGAAAATAGCGGCGGGTAAGGCATTCTATATGCAAAGCAAGCATGTGAGAGTAAATTACCTATTACTTACCCGAATTTGGAGCTCTCGAGGAGCATTCGCAAATTTGCCCCGCAGCGTGTCGGATGCCGCACAATTTTACCAGGCCGAGGAGGGAAGCTCAACGGAGAAGCTGTTCTGGTCTCAGTATACTGGGACCGAACACCCGATGCCTCTGAGCGACCAGCTAAAGCAGCTAGTCGAGCTACACAAGGCGGCCGAACAGGACATGAAGGGCCTTATAGTCCGGCTGTGGCCTGGCGATGCCCTTTCGAACAGCTACTTCGGCCTGGTGAGGCGGCTGGTGGATGCCTGCCCATGGCTAGAAGTCGTCAAGCGGTCCGTCTACATCGAAGGTGCACGCCGGGCTTTCGCCCGTGTGAAGGTGCAATGGGCCAAGCTAGACGCCGTGAAGCTGATCAAGGAAGGACCGCCGCAGGGCAAGGAGCATCGCACCCCCGAAATTTATTATGAGGGTGTCCTGAAGGGTGCCCGTCTTGTAGCGGACGAATGTCCAAATGATGTAATATTTCAGTAAACTTGCTCGTGTGATCCTGTATGACGAAAACTTGTTTCATATGCGCTATGCAACGCTTGTTTGAATTTAAAATATTACCTTCTGTTTGGCTATTTATCCAATCTAAGAGATGGCTAGTCCTCGGCTTCTGCCCCCATGCCACGAGTGCTGGGGTGTTTGGGATAAACCCGAGCACTCTTATTCCCATTTTTATGTCCTTCGAGGGAGGTGCTCGGCACAGCGAACAAGGCAACTGGACTAATAATGCTTTATCACTCTCACTTAGCCATAGAATTCTATAATTTTAAATTTTGGCGAAGCCCCTAGTATTCGGAAGGCCGAATTCGGGGCGCGATACACGCCTTTAAGCCGGACAGGACCGGCTCCTCGCTCTAAGCGGCATAAGTCTTTAGGGACTCGAAACCTCGCCAAACAGCGACCAGTCTCTCGCCTGATCATGACAGTCAGTTTTAGCTTTCTCTACTGAGGTGCTTAGCCCAGCAGAACCAGGGCACAATCGCAGTAGTTCTCCTAGTGCTACCTTAGCCGATAGAGCGGAACGTAAGGTACCAAAACATAGGAGCCGGGCAAACCCAACATTTGACCAAAGACATGATTCAGAGCTTATGCATATAATGCTATAAGTTCGGGGTGCCGCACTTGTGAAAGTGTTCGGACTTCTCACACCATATTGTGGGGTACTTAAGCCCCTGGTGTATTGGTCGTATCAAAGTGTACGGTTGCAAGGCGTCATTAATGAACACATATATAAAAAAAGAATGCAATAATAGTCTTAATGCTATGCATTGTTTATTCAAAAAGGTGCGTTAAAGCAGAATGACACAGGTAGTGCGATAAGCAAAAAGTAGGACTATGTCCCTTCCAAGGGCAAGCTGAGGAATAGTATTAAAGCAAATATTTCACTCGTTATCGTAATCCACCTGGGAGTTCCGTGGTGTGACGTAGCTTTCTGCCTCCTTGGTTGCTGCATCATGTGTTCGGCAATCATGCTGCCGGACAGGGGTTCCAGAGATTAAAGTCCTGAAAGAGAAAAATAACAAAGCGGGAAGCCCCTAGTGCGGTTTAAGCCGTGTATTGGGGCGTGCCGTAGTTGTGCCCCCTCCCTGCCTGTGCCCATGGTATTTTTAATGCGTAATTATGTACGCGTGGCACGAATTTCGCCGTTTGGCTTGGGCCGGGGTGGGGGCCGCATTGCTACATGAGCTCAGATCGTGCCAGGCGGTCTAGTTGTCGATTACTCTGAGCGCGCTTGAAGGTGTCCGGGTCTTGAAACGCCGAACTGGTGGATTGCCTTGAGAGGCTGCTTTGCACTTCTGCTGCGAGGGCCGCAGTGTGCTCCTCCGTGTGGAGAGAGTGCTCTATGTTTCCATTAACTATGATGACCCCCCGAGGTCCTGGCATGTTGAGCTTGAGGTATGCATAATGCGGTACCGCATTGAATCTCGCAAATGCGGTTCTCCCGAGCAGTGCATGATAGCCACTGCGGAACGGGACTATATCGAAGATTAATTCTTCGCTACGGAAGTTATCCGGGGATCCGAAGACCACTTCCAGTGTAATTGAGCCTGTGCAATGGGCCTCTACACCTGGAATAACGCCTTTAAAGGTCGTTTTTGTGGGTTTGATCCTTGAGGGGTCTATACCCATTTTGCGCACTGTGTCCTGGTAAAGCAGGTTCAGGCTGTTGCCGCCATCCATAAGGACTCGATTGAGGTGAAATTCATCGATGATTGGGTCTAGGACCAGTGCGGCGAATCCGCCATGACGGATACTAGTGGGGTGGTCCCTGCGATCGAAGGTGATCGGACAGGAGGACCATGGGTTGCACTTTGGGGCGACTGGCTCTAACGCATATACGTCCCTGAGCGCACGCTTCCGCTCCCTCTTGGGGATGTGGGTTGCGTATATCATGTTCACCGTCCGCACTTGTGGGGGGAACCTCTTCTGTCCTCCGATGTTCGGCTGCCGGGGCTCTTCCTCGTCATCGCTATGTGGCCCCTTATCTTTGTTTTCGGCAATTAACTTGTCGGCCTGCTTGAATACCCAACAATCCCTATTGGTGTGGTTGGCTGGCTTGTCGGGGGTGTCGTGTATTTGACACGAGCGATCGAGTATGCGATCCAAACTGGACGGGCCCGGAGTGCTTCGTTTGAATGGATTTTTCCACTGACCGGGTTTGGAGCCTTTGAATCCAGCATTGACTGCCGTATCTTCAGTATTATCGCTGTTAATGCGGCGCTTATGTTTCTTGTGACGTGACCTGCTATTGCCGTCCTTGGTATCCGAAGTACCATGGTTCTTTGATATGTTATTACTACGAGCCAGCCAGCTGTCTTCTCCCGCACAAAAGCAGGTCATGAGTGTCGTGAGGGCTGCCATAGATTTCGGCTTTTCCTGAGCAAGGTGCCGGGCTAGCCACTCGTCGCGGATGTTGTGTGTGACGCCCGGATAATTAGGCTACAGTAACCCTCTGCTAATGATGCCATGTCACCTCGATTACTATTGCTAACCTTGCGTTAGTTCGAAAACGATTCGAATTCAAATTCAAAATCAAGCAAGCAACAAAAGTTTTGAAACGCTAAAACAAAAATGTCCTAAAGGTGTCGGATAAATCATAGGTAATTGTGGTGGCGAAACCAAACTCTGAAGAAGTGTTTAAAGGCTCTAAAATAATTATGACAGTATCAAAAACAATTAATTACATGCCTTTTACAATTAACAAAATACTAAACTATTTTATTGGGGTCCATAGTTAATGTGGCAGTAGTATATTTAGATACACTAAATTAAAAACTACTTTTATCTTTTAGATTTGAAAATAAATTAAAGGCTAAAAGAAAACATGATAGGAGAAATAAATAAGCAGAAAAGAAAATAAAGAAAAAGGAAAAGATAAAAAAAAAGAACACCCCCCCCCTCGCTGGGCCATGGCCCAGATGGCCTCGGTGCCAAACAGGCCGGCCCAGCCGGCGCCTACATCACCCATGGGGCAACCGAACCCTAAATTCCCTCCCCAGTCGCCCCACTCCCCACTCCCCTCGCCCCCACACACCCCCACTCCCCCCGCTGGATCTGGATCGAGGCAACCGTGCCCCGACCCCATCGACGCCCTCGCCGGACCGCCCCCTCCTCCTCCCCTCACTTCCATCTCTGACTCCGCGCCCGTGGCGTCCTCGCCGGCGATGACCGCGCCTCCGCGCGCGCGCCCGCGCCCCCGACCACGTCGCTGCGCCGTTCTGCCGCCCGCACGCTGCTCCGCTCGCGCCCGTGGCTCCATGGCCGCACCCCCTGGCCATCGGCCCCGCGTGTCCTCGCCACTGCAGCCTGCCGCTGCCACTTCCCTGCAGCTGCTCGCCGCTCCCGCACGCGCTCCGAGCGCTTCCCGCACAGCACCTACAGCCGCCAGCCTCTCCCTGCCGGACCGGCCCCCGCCGCGCCCCATGCCGTGCTCGCCGCAACCTCCATCCCCCGCACGCTCTGCATAGCTCCGGTCGCGCCTCCACGCGCGTGCCTGCGCCCCTACCCCCGCAGCGCCCTCGCGCGTGCACGCCGCCGGCCTCACCTTGCTCGCCTCCACCATGCCCACTCTCTGTCGGCCCCGCGCTCGCCTTCCTCACCGGCCCAGCGAGCGCACACCCCTGCTCCCCTGCCATTGCGCGCGCCCGCACGCTCGCCGGTCTGCAGCGCCACCGCTGCCGTCTCGCCCACTCACTGGTGTCGCAGTCGGCATCCGGCACGTCCGCAACCGCCCGACGCTCCTCCCGTCCTTCCCGCTCCAGCCACTGGCAACCGGCCTCGCCGCGGCCGCGGCTCCCTCGCCGGACGCTCGTTGCCGCCCGAACGGCCTCCGGTGGCCGCCCGCGCATCGCCGCGGCCTCGCCCCGCTGCCTCGCGAGCGGGCTCGACCCCGTACGGGTTGCGCCCGCTGCCCGCCTGCCCATCGCCTGCTATTGGCCCCTATGCCTATGACAAGGGGGGCCCACGCCCCTGGAATGATTTTTAAAAAGGAATTAAATATAATATAATAATAATAATTAAAGAATTAATTAACTTAATTAATCATGTTTAATTAAACAAATTAAACATTAGTTACCTAATTAACCTAATTAGCTAATTAAGTAATTAAGTAGTCACTGACTACTGGGGCCCACCCCTAATTAATCCTGGTTAGGCTAATTAATATTGGTTAATTAAAATGTGTCGCTGACAGGTGGGACCCACCTGTCAGGTTGACCAGGTCAACGGTCAACGATGACTGATGACGTCATGCTGACGTCAGCGAGTGCTATTCTGGATAATGTTGATTTAATTAATTAAATAAATCCTAAAAATTATTTAAATCTTTTAAAATTAATATAAAATAAACCGTAACTCGGATGGAAAAACTTTGTACATGGAAGTTGCTCAGAACGACGAGACGAATCCGGGTACGCAGCCCGTTCGTCCGCCACGCATCCCTAGCATAGCGAACACGCAACTTTCCCCCTCCGGTTCATCTGTCCGAAAACGCGAAACACCGCGAATACTTTCCTAGATGTTTTCCGCCTTCATCGGTACCACCTCGTACCGCGTTAGGGCACACCTAGCATCACGCTTTGTCATGTCATGCATCGTCATGCATTTGTTTGCATTATATTTATTGTTTCTTCCCCCTCTTCTCTCGCTAGACACCGAGACCGACGCCGCTGCTACCCAGTACGACTACGGTGTTGACGACCCCTCTCTCTTGCCAGAGCAACCAGGCAAGCCCCCCCCTTGATCACCAGATATCGCCTACACTTCTCTATACTGCTTGCATTAGAGTAGTGTAGCATGTTACTGCTTTCCGTTAATCCTATCCCGATGCATAGCCTGTCCTTGCTACTACTGTTGATACCTTACCTGCAATCCTAATGCTTAGTATAGGATGCTAGTTTATCATCAGTGGCCCTACATTCTTGTCCGTCTGCCATGCTATACTGTCGGGCGGTGATCACTCGGGAGGTCATCACGGGTATATAATATATACTTTATACATGATACATGTGATGCCTAAAGTCGGGTTGGCTAGAGGAGTACCCGCGGTTGATTCACGAATTGGGGGCTGGAAGGACATACTTTCCCGACGGCCCTCTGTGTGGATCTTTGTGGCGAAGCGACAGGGCAGGTTGAGACCACCTAGGAGAGAGGTGGGCCTGGCCCTGGTCAGCGTTCGCGGTTATTTCAAAATAACACGCTTAACGAGATCTTGGTATTTGATCTGAGTCTGGCTACTGGCCTATACGCACTAACCATCTACGTGGGGACAGTTATGGGCACTCGACGTCGTGGTATCAGACGAAGCCTTCGTGACGTCAGCGACTGAGCGGCGCACGCCGGGTTGGACTGGAACGCCTGCTCTTGTATAAGGGAGGCTAGGTCTGCTCACCGGCCGTGTACGCAATGTGCAGGTGTGCAATGGGCGATGAGCCCAGACCCCTGCGCCATAGGATTTAGCCCGGCATGCTGACCTCTCTGTTGTGCCTAGGTAGGGCTGCGACGTGTTGATCTTCCGAGGCCGGGCATGACCCAGAAAAGTGTGTCCGGACAAAGGGGATCGAGCGTGTTGGGAAATGTGGTGCACCCCTGCAGGGAAGTTAATCTATTCGAATAGCCGTGATCTTCGGTAACAGGACGACTTGGAGTTGTACCTTGACCTTATGACAACTAGAACCGGATACTTAATAAAACACACCCTTCCAAGTGCCAGATACAACCGGTGATCGCTCTCTCACAGGGCGACGAGGGGAGGATCATCGGTTAGGATTATGCTATGCGATGCTACTTGGTGAACTTACCATCTACTCTCTTCTCCTGCTGCAAGATGGAGGTTACCAGAAGCGTAGTCTTTGAAAGGACTAGCTATCCCCCTCTTATTCCGGCATTCTGCAGTTCAGTCCACATATGATACCCTTAATCCATTTGATACCAATGCATACATATGTAGTGTAGCTCCTTGCTTGCGAGTATTTTGGATGAGTACTCATGGTTGCTTTGATCCCTCTTTTCCCCCTTTCTGTACCCGATTGCTGCGACCAGACGTTGGAGCCCAGGAGCCAGACGCCACCGTCGACGACTACTACTACTCGGGAGGTGCCTACTACTACGTGCAGCCCGCTGACGACGACCAGGAGTAGTTTAGGAGGATCCCAGGCAGGAGGTCTGCGCCTCTTTCGATCTGTATCCCAGTTTTTGCTAGCCTTCTTAAGGCAAACTTGTTTAACTTATGTCTGTACTCAGATATTGTTGCTTCTGCTGACTCGTCTATGATCGAGCTCTTGTATTCGAGCCCTCGAGGCCCCTGGCTTGTAATATGATGCTTGTATGACTTATTTTATTTGTAGAGTTGTGTTGTGATATCTTCCCGTGAGTCCCTGATCTTGATCGTACACGTTTGCGTGTATGATTAGTGTACGATTGAATCGGGGGCGTCACATTGTGCTTGAAAGCTGCTAGGGCCTCCGCATCCGGACAGTCGACGATTTGATTTTTCTTTGTTAGGAACCGTGTCCAGAATTGCCTACCCGATTCCTCTGGCTGCTGAATTATATGGCTTAGGTCATCGGCGTCTGGTGGTCACACGTAAGTGCCCAGAAAGTTGTCGAGGAATGCGGCTTCCAGATCTTCCCAAAAGCCAATGGACTCTGCTGGCAAGCTGTTGAGCCAATGCCGAGCTGGTCCTTTTAGTTTGAGTGGGAGGTATTTGATTGCGTGTAGGTCATCACCGCGGGCCATGTGGATGTGCAGGAGGAAATCCTTGATCCATACCGCAGGATCTGTCATGTCGTCGTATGATTCTATATTTACGGGTTTGAAACCCTCTGGGATTTGATGATCCATTACTTCGTCTGTGAAGCATAGGGGGTGTGCGGCGCCTCTGTACTGGGATATGTCGCGACGCAGCTCGAATGCGTCTTGCCCGCTGTGTTCGGCCCGGCCGGTCTTACTTTTACTGTATCCGGCGTGACGATTGTCATCTCGCATAGTGGCACGCCCTCGTGATCCATAGATCGATCTTGCATATTTTGCTTTGTCCTCCAATACGTCTCGCAGGTCTGGCGTATTTCCCCATGCCTTTTTATGAATGGCGTCGGGGTGCAGGATGAGCTTTTGGCTGGAATGCCTCTCTATCGCGGCCACGAGGTGACCGATTAGCCGCGTCATACGCTTCTTCCTCCAGTCGAGGTAGCAACCTGCATTTTGGGTAACTCTTGGAGGGGCGTTCGAGTTTATATTCCTCGGCCGCGAGGACTTCAGTCCATCTGTCAGCTAGCAGATCTTGATCAGCTTGAAGCTGCTGCTGCTTTTTATTAAGGCTATTTGCCGTGGCTATAAGCCGGTGCTTGAAGCACTCTTGTTCGACGGGATCCTCTGGCACGACGAATTCGGCATCGTCGAGGCTTGCCTCGTCTTCGGAGGGGGCATGTAATTATCGTCCTCCACCTCTCCATATTCCGCTCTCTCTGGAGGGCTGGCCTTTCCATCCTCCTATCCTAGATCGTGCTGGAGGGGATTGTTGCCATCTTCGGCACTATCCGGAGTGTTATTATCTCCTGTGCCGGTATCACCACTTTTGCTTTGGCGGGACTTAGAGCGGCGCCGCTGACGTCGGCGCTTGGGTTGCTTTTTGGAGGGGTCATCCTCCGTTGTCTCGTCGCCATTACCTTCTTTGGGTGTGTCCACCATGTATATATCGTATGATGAGGTGGCTGTCCAATGCCCTGTGGGCTGTGGTTCCTCTTCGTCTCCAGCATCGTCGTCCATACCGTCGATGTCTTCGGAGTCGAAGTCGAGCATGTCGATTAAGTCGTCGACAGTGGCTACTAAGTGGGTGGTGAGTGGGCAGCAAATTTCTTCGTCATCCGCATCCCAATCTTGCCGGACATAGTTCGGCCAGGATCCTCCTGACAAGGAGAGAGACCTTAATGAGTTCAGTATGTCGCCAAAGGGTGAGTGCTGAAAAATATCCGCGGAGGTAAACTCCATGATCGGCGCCCAATCGGATTCGCTAGGAACGGGCGCAGGCGGTTCGGAGTCCGTGGTCGGAGAAGGATCCGACAGTCTGACAACACGGCTCTCGTGCAGGGTAAGGTCGATGTTCGGCTCGATCGCCGCTGAGGGTAAGGCCTCCGTGGCGGGGTCTATCCACCCGTCCATGGACGGCGCAGCTGGCTCCGAATTGAGGGTCGGAGCGGCTGCCGGTGCGATCTCCCGGACGCTGTCTGATGGTAGAGCTAAATCGTACTCATCATGACCGCGTGACGCACAAGGCAGAGGCTCGAATCCGTCGAAGATCAAGTCTCCGCGGATATCGGCTGTGTAGTTTAAGCTTCCAAACCTGACCAGGTGGCCAGGGGCGTAACTTTCGATCTGCTCCAGATGGCCAAGCGAGTTGGCCCGCAGTGCGAAGCCGCCGAATACAAAAATCTGTCCGGGGAGAAAAGTCTCACCCTGGACCGCATCGCTAACGATGACCGAAGGATCCATCAAGCCTAACGGTGACGACATAGAGGAACTCTCAATGAAAGCACCAATGTCGGTATCAAAACCGGCGGATCTCGGGTAGGGGGTCCCGAACTGTGCATCTAAGGCGGATGCTAGCAGGACGCAGGGGACACGATGTTTTACCCAGGTTCGGGCCCTCTTAATGGAGGAAAAACCCTATGTCCTGCTTGATTAATATTGATGATATGGGTAGTACAAGAGTAGATCTACCACGAGATCAGAGAGGCTAAACCCTAGAAGCTAGCCTATGGTATGATTGTATGTTATTCTATGGACTAAAACCCTCCGGTTTATATAGACACCGGAAAGGGCTAGGGTTACACAAGGTCGGTTACAAAGGAGGAGATATACATATCCGTATTGCCTAGCTTGCCTTCCACGCCAAGTAGAGTCCCATCCGGACACGGGATGAAGTCTTCAATCTTGTATCTTCATAGTCCAACAGTCCGGCCAAAGGATATAATCCGGCTGTCCGGAGACCCCCTAATCCAGACTCCCTCAGGCCCCCTCTCCCATTCTCTTCTGGTGGCGCCGGAACGCTATCGTGGCCATCATCATCATCATCATCGTGATCTACTCCAACACCTCCACCATCTTCACCAACATCTCCATCACCTTCCCCCCCCCTCTATCTACAGCGGTCCACTCTCCTGCAACCTGTTGTACCCTCTACTTGAACATGGTGCTTTATGCGTCATATTATTATCCAATGATGTGTTGCCATCCTATGATGTCTGAGTAGATTTTCGTTGTCCTATCGGTGGTTGATGAATTGCTATGATTGATTTAATTTGCTTGCGGTTATGTTGTTGTCCTTTGGTGCCCATCATATGAGCGCGCGCGTGGATCACACCATAGGGTTAGTTGTATATTGATAGGACTATGTATTGGAGGCAAGAGTGACAGAAGCTTCAACCTAGCATAGAAATTGATGCATACGGGATTGAAGGGGGACCAATACATCTTAATGCTATGGTTGGGTTTTACCTTAAAGAACGTTAGTAGTTGCGGATGATTGCTAATAGTTCCAATCATAAGTGCATAGAATTCCAAGTCAGGGATGACATGCTAGCAGTGGCCTCTCCCACATAATACTTGCTATCGGTCTAGTAAAGTAGTCAATTGCTTAAGGGGCAATTTCGCAACTTCTACCACCACTTTTCCACACTCGCTATATTTACTTTATTGCTTCTTTACTTACAACAGCCCCTACTTTTTATTTATGTAATCTTTATTATCTTGCAAACCTATCCAACAACACCTACAAAGTACTTCTAGTTTCATACTTGTTCTAGGTAAAGCGAACATCAAGCGTGCGTAGAGTTGTATCGGTGGTCGATAGAACTTGAGGGAATATTTGTTCTGCCTTTAGCTCCTCGTTGGGTTCGACACTCTTACTTATCGAAAACTGTTGCGATCCCCTATGCTTGTGGGTTATCAGTAAGTAAACGGACTCTGAAATATCCGCAAAAATATTTTTTGTCAGTTTTGGAATAAAACAAAAATTAGGAAAATAAGAAACTACCAGGAAGTGCACCCTGGTGGGCACAAGACACCAGGGCGCGCCTGGCAGCCAGGCTCGCCCAGGTGGGTTGTGCCCACCTCGGGTACCTTCCGGACTCCGTTTTTCTACAGCTTGATTCTTTCTCAAGATAAAAAAATCTTTATATACCCCCCCAACCTATTAGCCACCGTATCGCGGAGAAATCTTTTGTTTCCTTTGCCTTGTTGTTTTCTGTAAAATCCCATATACCATGGCTGCTTCAAGCTCCTCCAAGGACAAGTTCATCAAGAACTTCATCAACCCTTATGTGGGAGGTGGTGCAGCACCTTCAGGTCATGCAGATGCATGAGGGGGTGCTTCACATCCGCAATGTGCAAGGTCCCAAGCGGACGGGAACCATGGAGGCCAGGCTTGAAGCTATGGAGCGGGAGGTTTCCGGTGCAAGGGGATGGTGGAGCGTGGACTCAATGCCAATCACCTCATGATCACGGACTTCACTTGTGATCTCAAGGTGGATGGCAAATCCATGAAGGACATCGCCTTCACCCTCAACGACCAAATCAACTTCCTCCAAAGCCAGATCTACAATCTACAAAACCAAGTCTTTGAATATGAGGCAAGGTTTAAAGGTATGAGTTTGGCTGCCAGTTTGCAGGACCCGTGAGACTCATTCTTCCTCCTATGATGGTGGATCTCTGCCATGGAAACCCAAGGGCAAGATCACCTCTACTTCATCACCACCACCTTCTTCATCACCAAAATAAAATTGAGTATCGGGTATGGGCACTCCCCTTGGCTTCCGCCAAGCTTGGGGGAGGTGCCCCGGTATCGTATCACCCCACTATCTTTTGCCTTTACTTATTTTAGTTCGATCCATAGTTATCTTTTACTTTAGATGAATAAAAGTTTAGTTCGATCCTTTCTTTTCAAGAGTTTGCTTAGTGATCTATCCTTGTAATCATGTGCGAGATATATAATAAAGTTTAGTTTGAGTTTTTGCTTTCTTTACTTCCATGTTCCAATAAAAAGAAAGGAAATAAATGAAAAAGATCATATACTAATCTTATGGTAGGTGATGACACCACATAAGGAAAAGTATAAGTAGAAAAAATTGTTAGAGATTGACAAACATAGTATTGGTCAATGATGCAACTCATGAAAGAATTAATAAGGGAAGAGAAGATTCACATATAAATACACTATCCTAGAAATCTTTTGTGATTGTGATCCCCCATCAAAATATTATATGCCAAAATTGTTGACGTTGGACAAGGAAGACAACTTAATGATTTATGTTTGTTCATATTCACATAGAAGTTATATTGTCATAGATCCTTCAACATGTGATGCTTGCCTCCTATCTTTGCTAGCCAAAAATTCCGGATTAAGTAGAGATACTACTTGTGCATCCAAAAACCCTTAAACCCAAATCTTATCTTCAAGTGTACACCATACCTACCTAAGGATTGAGTCAGATCCTTCAAGTAAGTTTTCATCGGTGCAATAAGGCAATGAAAATTGCTTCTAAAAGTGTGAGATCATTTAGTGTAAGAGAAAATTGAGCATTGTACGAACTTGTGATGGTGAAGAATAAAAGCAACAGACTGCATAATAAAGGTTGCCATCACAAGGGTCAATCCAACGGGACGTTCTTTTGCACTAAGGGGTTGAGCATACAAACAAATAAGCGCATGTCAATCTCTGCTTCTCTCTGCGAAGGGCCTATCTTTTACTTTTATGTATTTACTTCTATGCAAGAGTCAAAGTTTTCTCTCTATTCCCTTTTATTTTTCTTCTTTGGCAAGCATCATGTGGTGAGGAAAGATCTAGGCACATATGTCCAGTTGAATATGGGTGGCATAAGTTATTATTGTTGACATCACCCTTGAGGTGAATACATTGGGAGGCGAAACTATAAGCCCCTATCTTTCTATGTGTGTGGTTGAAACGTTTTGCTCATGTGTCCGTGGTGAGTGTTAGCAATCATAAAAGACTAAATGATGGTTGAGTATGTGGACTTTCTTAAAGGCTCCGATACGCGACCCTTCCTGAAAAGATGATGAATTGTAGTTGCAAAGTTGATTGAGAACATAGTTTGTTGGTTTCTAATAGAGTTTATGCTTTATACTTCGAGAGTGTGATGAATTGTTACTTATTCATGAGAAGTCTATGATAAAAGTTCTATGACAAAAGTTTTATGTTAAAGTTTGTTGTTGTTATAATAATCAACATGATACTTCTATGTCTGTATTTTGTTTTTATCGACACCTCTCTCTCTAAGCATGTGGACATGTTTTTAGATTTTGGTTTTCACTTGAGGACAAGCAAGGTCTAAGCTTGGGGGAGTTGATACGTCCATTTTGCATCATGTTTTCTTACTGTTATTTATGATGTTTTTATGCATAATATTGCTTTTTAAAGTAATTATAATGCCTTTTCTCTCATAATATGCAAGGTACACACAAAGAGGGAGAATTCCGGCAGCTGGAAATCTGGACCTGGAAAAGCTATGCCAGGTTATCTATTCTGCACAACTCCAAACAAGTTGAAACTTTATGGAGATTTTTTATAAAATATATGAGGAATATTGGAGCCAATAAGTACCAGAGGGGGGCCACCAGGTGGGCACAACCCACCTGGGCGCGCCCTGGTGGGTTGTACTCACCTAGGCCCACCTCTGGTGCCCATCTTCTGGTATATAAGTCATTTTGACCTAGAAAAAAGAAGGAGAGGACTTTCGGGGCTGAGCGCCGCTGTCTCGAGGCAGAACTTTGGCAGGAGCACTTTTGCCCTCGGCGGAGCGATTCCGTCGGGGGAACTTCCCTCTTGGAGGGGGAAATCATCATCATCATCACCAACAACTCTCCCATCTTGGGGAGGGCAATCTCCATCAACATCTTCAACAGCACCATCTCATCTCAAACCCTAATTCATCTCTTGTGTTCAATCTTGTTACCGAAACTATAGATTGGTGTTTGTGGGTGACTAGTAGTGTTGATTATATCTTGTAGTTGATTACTATATGGTTTATTTGATGGAAGATTATATGTTCAGATCCATTATGCTATTTAATACCCCTCTGATCTTGAGCATGTTTATCAATTGTGAGTAGTTACTTTTGTTCTTGAGGTCACGGGTGATAACCCACAAGTATAGGGATCATATGTAGCCTTTTTCGATAAATAAGAGTGTCGAACCCAATGAGGAGCTAAAGGTAGAACAAATATTCCCTCAAGTTCTATCGACCACCGATACAACTCTACACACATTTGACGTTTGCTTTACCGAAAACAAGTATGAAACTAGTTTGTAGGAGTGATGCTAGAACTACTTTACAAGAATAAAACTAGAAGTACTTTTGCAAGATAATAAAAGTTAGGTGTTTAGAAAAAGGGTTTGTGTCAACAAGAAATTTATTTGTCCCTAGGCAATCGATAACAAGTACCAGTAATCATTCTTGTAATTCTATATGAGGGAGAGGCATGAGCTAACATACTTTCTCTACTTGGATCATATGCACTTATGATTGGAACTTTAGCAAGCATCCGCAAATACTAAAGATCATTAAGGTCGTGAAACCCAACCATATCATTAAGTATCAAGTCTTTTTTATCCCATACGCCATAGCCCACCTACTCGGGTTTAAGCTTCTATCACTCTTGCAACCCACCATAAGCGAACCATGAACATATTGCAATACCCTACAGCGGGGGCCCCTCACGTTCGCGCGAGAACGGAGGGCACCGTAGGGCAACACCATAAATAAAATATACAATCATACCAACCAAGATCACGATTAACCCACAGGACAAAACGGATCTACTCAAACATCATAGGATAATCATAGATCATTGGGAAATAATATATGGAGTTGAGCACCATGTTTAAGTAGAGATTACACGGGGAGAAGAGGTGTTACACCGCTGGATAGAGGAAGAGAAAGTTGGTGTTGACGGTAGCAAGATTGTTGATGTAGATCGCCGTCCCGATCGTTGCCCCGACGGCACTCCGACGCCACTGGAAGCAAGGGGGGAGAGCCTCCCTCCTTCTTCTTATTCCTTGGCCTCCCCTCTAGATGGGAGGAGAATTCCCCCTCTGGTCCATGGCCTCCATGGCGGTGGAGGGGCGGAATCCCCTCCGAGATTGGATCTCCCTCACTGCTCTTTTCTGTTTCGCGTTCCTCGTATCCGGCCCTTCACGATTTCTTAAATTCCCGGAGATTGTAACTCCGATTGCGCTGAAATTTTTACACGATTTTTTTCATAAATTATCTTTCTTGCGCCAGAAGAAGGGCCCCAACCGACCTTTGAGGAGGGCACAAGACACCTGGGCGCGCCATGGGGTGCCTGGCGCCCCCTGGTGGGTTGTGGGCATTGTGGGGCCCCGTTTGCATTGATTCCACCTCCAAGAAAACACATATATTCTAAAATAATTCTCCGTAAATTTTTATCGTTTTTGGACTTCGTTTGATATGGATTTTCCGCGAAACAAAAACAAAAACAAGCAACAAACATGAACTGGCACTGGGCACTGAATAAGTAAGTTAGTCCAAATAAATCATATAAAAAGTTGCCAAAAGTATGTAAAAGTTGAATAATATTGGCATGAAACAATCAAAAATTATAGATATGACGGAGACGTACCAACGGGAGAAATCATGGTGCAAGTAATCATGTGAACTTGATATGTGTTCAATATTTTGATAGTACGTACGTTGTGATTCCCTTAGTGGTGTCATGTGAACGTCGACTACATGACACTTCATCATATTTGGGCCTAAGGGAATGCATTGTGGAGTAGTTATTAGATGATGGGTTACGAGAGTGACAGAAGATTAAACCCTAATTTATACGTTATTCCGTAAGGGACCGATTGGATCCAAAAGTTTAATGATATGGTTAGGATTTATCCTTAATACTTTTCTCATAGTTGCGAATGCTTGCAGGGGGGTTAATCATAAGTATGAGGTTTGTTCAAGTAAGAACAACACCTAAGCACCGGTCCACCCATATATCAAATTATCAAAGTAGCGAACACGAATCGAATCAACATGATGAAAGTGACTAGATGAAATTCCCATGTACCCTCAAGAACGCTTTGCTTATTATAAGAGACCGTTTTGGCCCGTCCTTTGCCTCAAAAGGATTGGGCTACCTTGCTGCACTTTTGTTACTATTATCATTACTTGCTCGTTACAAAATACCTTGTTATCAAACTATCCTGTTATTTACAATTTCAGCACTTACAAACATTACCTTACTGAAAACCACTTGTCATTTTATTCTGCTCCTTGTCGGATTCGACACTCTTACTTATCAAAAAGAGCTACAATTGATCTCCTATACTTGTGGGCCATCAAGGTCGTCGTTTGCCGTCGTGGTGGCATCGATGACGGAGGACCTGCCAAGATTGTCACCTCAATTTGCTCTGAAAATGGACCAGTGAAAGATGACGACGACGACACATGTGAGTGCGCCGGATCAGTTTGACACAAGAGATGCAAGCTGGGCCGCATACCCAGATCTTTCATCTAAGCCTAACATCTAAAGCCGGAGGCCCCGACCGTGAATAATCAATAAAATGACCGCATGCATCTCCTAGATGCAGAGGCCGGGGGTCATCCTCCTTTTTTAAGAAAAAACAAGAACATTTTTTGCATGCATGTAACCTTTGTGATGGTGGTAAAGTATGGCAACATGCCGTTCTGTGTATGTAGCAGAACATATACGAGCTTACAACATAGCCTAATAATGAGTTGTGGAACGTCAACAAAGATATGGTTCTGATGGGGATTCCTTCCGTTATCTAGGATTTCATAGGACGTGAGATATAGTTCTGATGGGGATTTCGTTTTGTTATCTAGAATTTGAGAGGAAGTGGACTAGGGAAGAGTCACAGAGTCGCTGGCTTGTTCGTGAGATGAGAACGGAAAGTGACAAGCAAGAAAGAGGTAGTGCAAACGTGGACGAGGGAGCACCTGTTTGACGAGAAAGTATCCGCTGATTGACAGCCAGTGGCGGAGCTTAGTGTAAGGCTGAGGGGGCCCTGGCCCTCCAGCATTAGGCAAAATTGTGAAGAAAAATTACTGTGCAGGAATTAGATAAGGAAAAGATTAATCTTTGCCCTTTTAATTGTTCATGTTTTGGCTTTTGGTCCCTCCTGAGATTCCTGCCTAGCCCCGCCACTGTTGACAGGAGATACATTAGTTTCCCTGCTTGACATGGCAATCGGTGGATCAGTAGGCCATGGGTGGTCATTCATATTAGGGATAAGTATATTTTTTGTCGTCGTACTCTTGCGATAGTATAGAAATCATCCTTCAACTCCGAAAACACTAAAACTCAGTCCCTCTACTATTTAAACCGGATACTTTTTATCCCTCGCAACGCTTAAAGTGGTTTTTGGTACGACGTGTACCCGGTTTTGACTAAAATCGTCCATGTGGCCTGGTTTTGATTGAAAATGTGACCGTAAATGTGCAGTCTAGTTCATCATTTACAGTAAATGTCACAGTAAATGCGCAGTAATATTTCGGATGTCTGCCTCAAGTTCAAGTGTGACAGTAAATGTGCAGTCTAGTTGTTCATTTACAGTCGATGTTACATCTGGTGCTGCAAGTTTTCAAGTTGGAGGAAATAAAAGAGCAAAGAAAGTCCCAGCAAAACTACTGGACTAGTGTACTTGTACTCATGTTTGTGGTTATCCCTTGTGGTTATGTCAGAATTCATGTTTGTGGTTGCTTGTAGTATTTCTCACTTACTTTGTCAGACTTTGAGAATTCCTTTGTGGTTTGCTTGTAAGACTAATCAGTACTTCCTCCGTTTTTATTTACTCTGCATATTAAAGTTGACTGAAGTCAAACTTCGTAAAGTTTGACCAAGTTTATAGAAAACAATATAGACATTTATCATAATAAATCTATACGATGTGAAAGTACATTTAATAATAAATCTAATGTTGTTGATTTGTTATTGTATATCTTAATATTTTTGTATATAAACTTGGTCAAAGTTTGTAAAGCTTGACTTTGACCAAAGCTAATATGCGAACTAAATAAAAACGGGGGGAGTACTACTCCCTTCGTCCGGTTAAGAGTGTACATCTAGAAATTTTAGGACAAATTATGGACTTGAGTAAAAAAATCATTGGAAAAATGCAAGCCACCATCTCTCTCCTCTTTAATTACCCAACCCCCAATGAGCTAAGCGCATGTAGAAATTAAGAAGACCATGTGTAGATTGCTATTGGTCTTGATTACCGTGTGATGAGAGAGGAGTGTTGTTTCCTACTTTAAAATGCATTGGGAAGATAGAAGTACACTCTTTTGTGGCAAATTTTGAAGCTAGATGTACACTCTTCACCGGACGGAGGGAGTATAGTTGTGGTTGTCAGACTATGTTTGTCATGCAATCTGTTTGGTTCAGTACTCTGTCCAATCATCTATTAACAAGTGAACAATCTGCAATGCATTCAGTTTACACAATTGTCTAAAATCATGTGAACAATCTGCTATGAATCCCATTCAGTTTATAAAATGGTCTGAAACTGAAACCATCTAGTTAGCATAGAATTTGTTGTTACCAAACTGGACAAACATGCGACTGAAATGCTCCGAGCAAACCCAATTTTCCATAAATAACATAGGTCAGATTACATGTAGGTCAAAACCGGGTCCACGTAATACCGAAACCACTTTAAGGGTCGCCAGGGACGAAAAGTATCCGGTTTAAATAGTTGAGGGATTGAAATTTAGTTGTTTCAGAGTTAAGGGACGATTTCTATACTATCGCCAGAGTTCGAGGACGAAAAATATACTTATCCTTTCATATTAAGGTAGAGAAAAGATTTTGCTCTTTTTGACAGTTATTTAGCTTCAAATTTTACATGCTTGGTCTTTCAGTAGCAAAACTACCAAAATTATGTATCATCTACGGCAAAGTCGGAGTCGCTGGATCAAACACGATAATGGTGATGACGACGATGCTTATGGGCAGCCTCGTTGATCTTTCTCTTCTCAGCGGGGTGTGTGAATTTGTATTGGTAGTCAGGTTGACAGCTATTATGGGACAACCAGCCTTTGGGCTTGTAATTTCAGTTTTTGCCCAGTTTTGCCTTAATTCATCGGGAAACTCTCTTCTGCTTAATTAATAGATCAAAGCCTAAGGTTTCTTATTAAAAAATGCTTACCGTGATGTGTGTGGTTGTCGGTTCTTGCAGCCCCATGGCAATGGATGTCACTGCTGGACCACTTCAATGTGTATTGATGGAATTGCATGGAAGTGCTTTTTCCGACCCTTTTGTTGAGGAGGTAGAGTTTTTTTAGGAAGATGTAGCGAATTTTGTTGTTCGATACATAGGACCTAATGTCAAATGTGTGGATGTAATTTTTGTTTTTACTTTGTAGTCCTTCCATATGCTCTGAAAATAAAATCATTAGTCACCTCTATATATGTACTACCGAGAATAAACTCTTATCTTGTAATGCGGAGATATGTAGAGTTCATCTTCAGATATGATGCAAAAATTTAGACTTGAGTACAATATTAGTTCTTTAACTGCCGCATAATGTTTGGGATGGACTATGTTACCTCCCACATTGTTAAACCTTCTCCATCTTGCCTACACCAAGACCCCACTACGTGTTCCGATAAATTGAGTGAAAGTGTATATCTTGACCCTGACGTTGCGCTACGAGTCATCAAAGGTGGGAATGTTATACTGATGAAGACCCTAAGAAAGAGGTCGTGGAGACTTTCGAGACGCAAGCATTCGAGACACCCATTGAAGATGATTGTGAACCAATACAACAATTACCTTTTTTGAAGGAGTCACACACTCCTTATGAGCATGAAAAGCTAATGAAGAAACAAGAGGAGAAACAAAGCACATGCACGATTGAAGCTAAGTTGCCACCCGTGAAGAAAGAATAACTTCATATTACAGGCTATGAGATATTGGTTAATGTGTCCTCACCTAAACCGAAGGAGACGCATGTCGATGAGTTTTGGCATGGCCCCCGCTATCTGTCCGATGTGACGAACGTGTCCGAATGTCCCATATACGCTCCGCATATGAGCTGCATATGGGGTGTCGAATAGCCCGGACACATAGAATCGATGAGGGGTTTGGTTGGGTGGCAAAAAGGCGACTAGGCTCCAAGTCAAAGACTAATGATCTCTCTATTTATACACCATAATCATTAGCATCAAGCTTAGTCCGCCACGGTACTACTACAAAAGATAAAAATAAAAACATACGCTCGTATTAATCATGCAATACTCCTGCCAACGCCATAAAACCAAACCAAAGGAATGAACGAAAAATGTACACCACCCCGGGGAGAAAAAGTCAGCTCCACGCTCCTCATCTCCACGTGGATTTGTCGGCGTCGTCGGCTCCGGCCTTCTCGGCCAGAAGCGACGTCCGCGCGTTCGTCGACGGCCGGTGAGCCGCCCGCGGCGATCGGTGCTCCTGCATTGCCCAAAACCAAAACCAAAACGAATGATTCATTCACCTCTGGTCAAGCCTATGTAGGAGTATGATGCATGCATGCTGCCGTTGGGTGATGGAGTGCGTGCGTACCGTGCGGAAGGGGAACTCGTCGCCCTCGAGCATGTGCACGATCTGGCCCATCTTGGGCCGCTTGTGCGCGTCGGAGTCGATGCAGCGGAGGCACACCAGCAGCACCCGGTTGAGCACCCTGGGCGCCGGCGCCGGCACGATGCGCGGGTCCGCCAGGTCCTCCACGCGCCGGCTCCCCACCATCCCCCTGAACCACTCCACCAGGTTCACCTCCCCCGCCGGCCGGTTGTAGTCCACCGGGCTCCTCCCGGAGATGAGCTCCATCAGCAGCACGCCGAAGCTGTAGATGTCGCTGCTCTCGTTCAGCATCCCCGTCGACGCGTACTCCGGGGCCACGTACCTGCACCCACCCCAAAAGAAATAAAATGTTCAGAATCGAGTGATGCAAATATGAGCGGGATGGACTGAACCGGACGCACCCGAACGTGCCCATCACACGGGTCGTCACGTAGCTGGAGCCGGAGCCGAGGACCTTGGCCATGCCGAAGTCGGACACCTTGGGGTTCCATTTCTTGTCCAGGAGGATGTTGCTGGACTTGATGTCCCGGTGCACCACCTTGGGCTCCAGCCCCTCGTGCAAGTACGCGATACTGCAACAAAATTCACAATAGAAGATGGTAACAGAATCAGTGGGTGTCTTCGATCGCGATGTGCGACGAGATAAGCCATATGATTAGTGTGAGCGAGCTTTAAACAGAAACGGAAACGAACCCTTTGGCTGTCCCGATGGCGATCTTGAGACGGATCTCCCATGTCAGCGGGCTGACGGGGCCGACGTCCCCGTGCAGCCACTGCTCCAAGTTGCCGTTCTCAACAAACTCGTACACGAGCATCCTGTGAACACACACACGATGTGATGATGGCGTTAGCTACCACACGCTACTCAGTCCAGCTCAGCTGCCTTTCTGCTTACCGTTTAGGCCCTTCCGCGCAGTAGCCGATGAGGCCGGCGAGGTGCTTGTGCCTCACCCTGCCGATGGCTTCAACCTCCACCTTGAACTCCTGCTCGGCCTGCCCCCTACAAATTACAAAACCAATCCAACATTCAGATCAACATCCCGCTTGTTAATAAGACCATACCACATCTCTGATCACGTGCGCAAAATGTTCTTCAAATCCTCACTGTCCCATTTCAAATCATCTACTCCTAGATTACTTATGGAGTGGGATCTCTGAACGACCTGAAAGATGCTGTTCGTTGGAACCTCAACAGGAAACATTCTGATTTCTGAACCCGTGTGCAGGAAGGAAGGGATATTTACGGCTGCTGCTAACGCATGTGTCGATCCTCAGCGATCCATGTGCGTGCATTTGGTTCACTTCAAAGTTAAAACAACTCCAAAGATGGCACATACTACCACTATATTTCTGATTGGATATTTGTAGGATCAGGAAGAAAAGGAGGAAAGTTCGGTCACCGCTTTGCCTTTTCTGTTGCTTTCTCTTTTCTTGAAAGTAAGGGCATCCATGAGATCGGTGCATATGACCGCCGACGGACGGACAATCTCAAGATCTCAACCAACCATGTAGATGGATGGATACATACTAGTACGTGCCATCACAAAAAGAGCCACCTACACCTACTCATATCTCAATCATGTGTAACCGGGGCACAAAGAAAACAAAAGCAATGTTGCCATTCTCTGTAGCATTGACTTAATGCAACGATAGTGCTGTATAACTAGTACAGTACACGGGTTCAATTAATTTGGTTCACAGGAGTATACAGCACAACGGAGACCAACCCTATCAATAATCACACACACACATAATATTATAAAGGGTGTGAGACGCCCTGCATTTTATTTGGCCCTTGAGTCAAATGACATCACAAGATTCTGACGAACTCGGCATAAACGATAATCTTAACAAAGGTGAGATTGTGCACTTCAATTAACAAAAAACATGCTTGCCACAAGTTTATTTTGCCCTTAATAAAGGTTAAAATGACGGCAATCTTAAGCCACAAGTAATACCGCACTTGCTGTGACTAATTACCAACATATGCACGGACTAATGGAGACCAAGCCAGAATTGAGCAGAAATGTACGATGTGGAAGCAAAAGCATCTCTGCAAAAGGACAAATTGGGCCTTTAACTTCACAGAAGCATGCAAGTTCTTTTTTGCCCTTTTGCTATGACCAGGCAAGGTATACGAGCAGCAATCTTGAAGCCACGCCAACAGGAGAACTGCAACAACCGCGCTTACCGTGACTAATTACCCAACGCTTGCATTTAGTTCAGGAAAGCACCAAAGGTACATGCACAGTCGAAATCCATGACCACATAGTTGTACAGTACTGCGAGCTTTAACCCATCCACACATTTACTTACCCGAGCTACCGCACATCTACTTATCCTGTAGTTAACTTTCGTTTTGACACCGTTTAATTTGTTAATCTTGAGGTCAACAAATTAAGTGCTGCTTACGTTTCTACCATGTTAGTAGGACGATGCAGAGTGAACAGAGTACTGCAATTCAACGCGGTAACAGTGGCGGGGAGAAAGAGTGCTCACTTGTGATCGAAGAGGTTCTTGACGGCGACCACCTCGCCGCCGGCGAGCACGCCGCGGTACACCGTGCCGTAGCCTCCCTCGCCGACCACGTTCGCCTCGCGGAACCCGCCCGTGGCCGCCTCCAGCTCCTCCAGCTCGTACCACCTCCCCCAGCCCATCTCCACCCCCGGCGCCGCCCCGCCCCCGCTGATCCTCTCCGGCTTCTTCCGCACCGGCGACTCCAGGGAGCTGGCCGCCGCGGACGAGCTGGCCACGTCGGAGGAGCTGGTGCCGACCTCGGCCCCGACCTCGGCGTACTCCTGCTGCTTGGGCGTGGAGGTCGGGAGGAGCGAGCCGGAGGAGAGCGCGTGGTCGACGCGCGAGGACTGCGGCTTGGCCCCGCGCCGGCGCGCCAGGTACGCGGCGATCGACGCGGCCGCGACGACGAGGAGCAGGACGGCGGCGCCCGCGAGCGCGGCCTCGGCGGCGGTGGACAGCCCGAGGAAGGACCTGCCGCTGCCGGAGGCCGCGGGCGGCGGGCCGGCGGCGTCCATCGCTCGCTGCGGTGGGCCTCGGTCGGTGGGCCCGCCCAGGCCCGGCTACACGGAGGGTGGCGACGTAGTGGAGGGTGGTGGTGGTGGTGGCGTTGGAGGGAGGCGGGCGCCGGTGGAGCGTGTCTCTGCGTGCGCCTGCGTTATATGGAGTTATGATGGGTTTTCTTCGCTCCCGCTGACGTTGGTGGACTCGGCGCACCGTGGACCCCGTCCCATTACTGTTTTTTGTTTGCTTGCTTTCGCATTGATTTCTGGAGATCGAGCCATTTAAGTTGATCGGGGACGTGTCAACCGTCTAATGACCCAATGCGGCGTGATGCGAGAGCACATTTCAGGTTGCCAGGCGTGTGATCAGTGAGCTGATATCTCCGCATTTGTGCAGGCAGCAACAATTTGGAGCGATTTACTGCTGCAACGCGACTGCGGATACCTCTGCATTTGCGTGGGCAGTCGCGATCTGGAGCGATTTATTAGTGCAGTGCTGTTTGGGGCGATGATGGTGTGAGCCGCTGGTCCGGGTCCACGGACGGAGGGCGGGGGTGTTGGGCTTTGCCGTTGGACGGGGAGGCGTGTAGCTTTGTTTTGGTGTGCTCTACGTGAAACGGTCGTTGGGTGGGGCCGGGGAGCGCCTAGATCCGGGCCCACCTTACAGGCGACGCCCCGTGAATGCTGTGCCTCGGTCTATTCGGGCATTTGATTGCGCAGGGGGCGGCCATTTCTCTGAGCATGAGGCTATTTATAGATGTACAGAAACTCTGTATGTACCTACTCACACATCTCTACGGCAAACGACCGCTCGTATTCATCATGCACGTACAAACAATACACAGTCGGAATACATGCTGATTTCAGCTCTCCTTCGGTGGCTTCGTGCAAGAGGCAACACGGGCTTGAGCTCGCCTCTACAGTCGTTTTCTCAGGCGTCACGGGCTCACGGCCTTCCCTGAGCATATGGGCCCTATTACTATTATCATCAAAAGAACACCATGTCCTCCAAGGCTCCAACTGATCCATTTTTCAGAAAGAAAAAGTACGCTGTAATTATTTTTTGAGGGGAACGTACACTGTGTAATTAACGGGTGTTTCTCGGGAAGCTTTGACAGTGACAAGCAAGTAAGTTAAGCAAGCACATCTTTTTGGTGGATTAACTAAGGTTTCACCAGCAACGTTCAGGAGGTTCTTAGGTAGGTTGGTAGGCTAGGTATCGTTGCCGGGAAAGCGACGAGGTGAAGAGACCAACGGATAGACAATTGGTTTGGCTTGGCTTGGAAACCAAGCGCTTGTGCAGAATAGCTGGGAGGTGTGCCCATGCGTTTTGGAGGACAGCCATCGCATACCCGAGAAGTGCATGCAGCGGCCGAGCTCCATGCAGCTCTTTATTTTCTTTCAACGAAAATACTATTTTCACACTTCAAAAATAAGCTGAAAAAATATACGCATAAACATATATTTGTAGTATAGATGTACTGCAAAATTTCACGAGCACATATGCTTTTTCATTATCATAATTATCTATTGTTCATATGTGATGTACACAAAAATGGCAAATGCATAGATTAACATGGGATTTTTCTTTGTTGTATTTGGGCCAGATGTTTGTCTTTTTTGTGTATTATGCAAATAATCGAATTAGTTGATGAAGCTTTATACACACTTGAATAACATGCATACATATTAATAGGTTGACATTTTTTAAAACTTTAAAATATATTTTGATTTTTCTTTTGAAAAGCAGGCTCAATGGAGCAGGTCCTTTGTAACGCCGCACTCATGACATACCCATTTATATATTTTTCAACCGGAAACTTGATTTGAGGCACCTCTAAGGAAAAAAAATGAGTCAGTTATTTGTCATTTTCTTTTATAATGTAGTACTTCATCTGATAAAATATAGTGTATATTGGTTTGCTTAAGTTAAACTTTGTAAATTTTGACCAAATTTATAGAAAAATATATCAACGATCTATAGTACGAAATCAACACCATTAGATTCATCATGAAATATATTTTCATATTTTTATACATTTCTGGTATTAAAATGTTTTCTACAAGTTTGGCTGAACCTAATAAAAGTTTGACTTAAGACAAATCTATTATGCATTTAAATAGATGCAATACTAATTAGTACCAAATTGATCTTTATGCGGGTGTTGCCAACTTAATTTTGTACAAGCTTTGTGCCAAAAATAAAACTTCTTCCTTCTGGGTTTAAAAGATCTCCAATCATTTTTAAGTTTGTAATCTAACCATTAAAACATGTGCATTACTAAATACTTATTCAAATGAAATTATTAGCGACATGTATTTATGTGGCATAACATTAATATTTAATTGGTCAATTTGATAATCTCAAAATATCTGCAGGTCCTACTGAACCGAAAGAGGGGGTAATACACCACCAAGTGTAAGGAATATTTTTAATCAAATCTCATATCATATAGCTAGTGTGTGTCTTCCCATCGCAAAAAAAACTAGTGCATGTCTTTGGGCAATAGTGCCATGTGGCATGAGATAATAATTGCATATTGTCATGACGCTTCAACATGCTAGAGAGCGGAAGAACATCGAGCAACCACTTGAGACACTGCACAAGGTTGAATCACCTACAACAAACTTTAATCACTGAAGATGCATGCACGCATATACCTTGTAGCATGACCGTGAATATGTTCCATATTGGAGAAAGTCATGAGAGAAGACAATAGGAGCACACAAACACATGAGATTCAGACGACGATATGCAATAGAGCACACTCTCACAATCTCTTTGTGGACATCAAAGAGGACACCTTTGGTTAGAGAAGGCGCCGAAGGGACTTATTCCCACACAATGACGTCTTCACCGCAACGCCGCTATCGTTTTGACACAAAAACCTAAAACTTGAACTATCCATCATACATAATCAAGTTCCTACTCACCGAGTTAGGAGAGTGGATGTACAACCCAACCACTCTGGTTTAATTCTTCACAGACACAAATTGGGGTTCTTATAGTTTTTTTAAAAAATTGTAGGGGCTTTCCTAGCACATTACTTTAAGAAAAAGCTCCTTCACGCTACTAGACATTAGAGTGGTGCTCGGAGCGAGGGGCACATATGCAGCGGGGGGATGGTCAGGCAACACGATTTTAGAGGATTTCATTCCTTATTATATCTTTACTTTACAAATCCCTTTGAATGATTAAATCTGATAGTGGTAGATAGATAAAATAAAAGGAAAATAAAAGTAAATAAGTTGCAGCAAGTATTTTAGGGTTTTAGTAAATATAAAGTGAATGGACCCAGGAGCCATAGCTTCACTAGAGGCATCTCTCTCATGAGCATAGTACGGTGGATAGACAAATTACTGTTGGACAATTGGTAGAATAACACATAGTTATGATGGTTCTTCATCGCATGATTAAATATAGGCATTACGTCTGATACAAGTAGGCCGAAATCCATCTACATCAACTACTATTACTCCACCCCTCGATCGCTATCCAGCACGCATCTTAAGGTATTAAGTTCATAACAAAACAGAGTAATGGTTGGAGCATGATGACATAATGTAGACGAAGTAAGACCAATTAATATGTTCTATCCCCATCGTTTTATCCTTAGTAGCAACTGTACAAATACGTGTCTTGCAACCCCTCCTGTCATAGAGTAAGGACACCGCAAAATTAAACCTACTACCAAGCACTTCTCCCACTGAAAATAAATCAATCTACTTGGCCAAAGAAGATGGATAGATCAGAGAGAAATACAAGGCTATAAAATCACGCATATATAAATCTCAGAAAAGACTCATATGCTTTCAATGAATAATCTAATTATAAATCCACAATTCATTGGATCCCAACAAACACACCGCGAGAATTACATCCAATAGATCTCTGAAGAGACTGTTGTATTGAAGGTCAGAGAGAGAGAGAGGGAGGGAGGAAGAGAGAGAGAGAAGACATCTAGCTACTGCTATGGACCCGTAAGTCCTGTGGGAACTACTCACACTTCATGGAGGAGGCGGCAAAGTCGATGAAGATCGCCTTCCTAATGGTTCCCCCCTCTAGCAGAGTACCAATGGAGGCCTCCAGACGGGATCGCGGAAGAAGAGAGATTTGCGGCAGCGGAATAATTGTTTCGGATCTCGCTCTAGTGGTTTCTGGATTTTAGGAAATTTGTAGCGCTGGAATTAGGTCAAAAATAGCCATGTGGGACCCACAAACTCACAGGGCGCGCCCCCTGGGGGTCACTTGAGCTTGTGTCTCCCTTGGTCATCGTCTGGTGCATCTACGAAGCTTCTAGGGCCTCTTCTGTTCCAGAAAAAATCACCATAAAATGTTATCGTGTTTGCATTTCATTTGGTATGGTTTTTCTACGAAACAAAGAAATCGGCAAAAAAATAGAAACTGGCACTGAACAATAAGTTAATAGGTTAGTACATAAAAATGATATAAAATGGCATATAAAGCATACAAAGTTGATAATATAATAACATACAATAATCAAAAACTATAAATGCATTGGAGACGTATCAACGGACATGCTCCAGATGGTGTGGAAGAGTTGAGCTCCCCCCTAATACAAATTCTTTGCATGGCCTGTTATCAACAATATGACTTGGATGGCCGATAGGCTTCAATGTCGAGGTTGGCCTAACTACAACCCTTGCTCCCTCTGCAAGCAAGCTCAAGAGTCAGCGGCACATCTTCTTTTGAAAGGCCGCTACATCGTCAAAGTTTGGGGGGTGATTAAATCCTGGCTTGGCCTGATTGATATACACCCTTCTAATTGGGTTGATGTGGATTCAGTGAAGAAGTGGTGGAACCTAAATGCATCCAACATATTGCAGTCCCGACGGCTGCTGGTTTCTCTAATGACACTAATCTCTTCGGAAGTTTGAAAAGAGAGAAATACTCGTGTCTTCCGCAACACCGCGTTGTCAGTTGGAGTCATAGTTGCTAAGATCAAGAAGGAAACTTCCTTGTGGTGCCTCGCGGGGGCTAAATATTTGTGTAATGTAATGTCGTGAGAGTAATACTTTGTAGTTCGACCTATGGCCAAGACTTCTAAACCTTCTTCTTAATCAATGAAAATAGCAAATCTTTTGCCTTCCTTAAGAAGAACATTTCTGTACCCCCTTTTTTATTAATCTTCTAGTATAAACAATTGACTATTTTTTGCGGTAGATAAACAAATAAACAATTGACTATTGCGCCCAGAAGTATTTGTGTTCCAAACTCCGATCTGATAGAATCTTATCTTATCCAGAATTCGAAGTATGCAATCGTGCAAGGTTTTCCCGTTCGTTGCAAGAGAATGATGGCTGTACAACTGTGTTGCCGTCTTGGCAAACGTTCTGATGAAGCACAGTGCTACAGCGTGCTAGTAGGTTGGTGATTAATTACAGTGAACACAGGGCCCGAGTGAACAGTCCAAGATTGAACCTCAAAGAACACGTAGTACATTGCACTGGAGCCGTTGAAGGACCGACGCCAACTGACAATGACACAGTCCTGTCCCGTGGCTGTCAAGGATCCGGAGAGTAACCTTTGCGCCATCCTGCTAGTCGCAACCAGCTATTTTACCGGTCCTTTTTTTACCTCAAACATGCAGAGGCTGCTGCCTCGGGTACTGCTACAGTTGATTCCGTTAAGCAGGACGTTCAGGTTGGTTGACGCATTAAGATTCACCATATAATGCCATGAGCACAGTACATATAAGTGGAGGTGGAGCCGTAAAACAATTGGAGTGAGTGATACTAAATTTACTCCGGCGATCTTTCCTCTCCCGCGCATCAGGACGGTTTGACGGAGCGGTCAAACAGAGTGACAGATCTCAACTTATCAAGACCTTACGCACGCAGAGTTTGTTCCTGCTCTGTCGCTCTGGCTGTCTGGCAGCACACAAGATAGATGCATGTCTTTCGGAAGCGGGTTGCCATTGCTGGCTTATTTCTGCCGCCGGATCGATCTCTGACTCCTGTGCGCGCACGAAGATGCACGTCTTTGCCGAAGACTCGAAGCAGCATCGTACGTACATTAAAAGCGTCACGCGAGACTCGCATCGAGTGCACATGCATGGCATATCAGCCATGGCGGATGGCGCCGTCTCATCTGTCTACATGAGAATAGGGCGCGGCCTACTACTGTATCAATTATCTGTCGTCCGTTCGCGTACGCACTCACTGTTCACATTGTCATTACCTTAAGCTTTGGAGTGCTCGGAATGATATGTACTCCCTCCGATTATAAGTCTTTCTAGAAATTTTAATATGAACTATTTTTTGTCTCACAAATATATATAGACGTAGTTTAAAGTGTAGATTCACTCATTTTGCTCTGCATGTAGTTTATATTGAAATATCTAAAAAGACTTATACTTTCAACGTCTCAAAATTCTTGTCTTCAATTTATCTACATACGGATATATCTAGTCACGGAGAGAGTATTTAAGAACGAAGAGAGTAGATGCGTAGTAGCTTCAAGGTCAATGCGAGCAGAGAGATTGCTGAATCCATCTTTTGGAGACATGCAACTCCCGGTTCTTGTTTTGTGGTCAGAATTCGGGGACCAAGCCGCTTGTCCGGTCCAAGAAAAGCATTTGTAGAAGCCGTTCTGGCCATGATCAATTCATGAACTGCACCCGCCATGATCATTCGGTTGTTGTTGTTGGCTGCCTGCCCAACTAGCAAATAAATAGTGCTCAATCTGAGGCGTAAAAAGACACAACGTACAGCACGAAGGACTAGGATCGTATCAATGGAGCTGTCGTTTCTCCTGGTCCATTAGATTAGATATGTGGTACTATGTCTGTAGATGTATACTCATGTTCCTCGACCCCAAATAAGCAGAAGGACATCAACAGCTGTGCGTTAATTAAACCCTCATCTACCGTCCAAAGATAAAGTAACCACGAGCCTAATCATGTTTCCTTTTTTCCGTTCAAATAGACCCATGTAGTTAAATGCGCCGTTAGATCTCGTGCTCCTAGCTTTGTCTACTTAATTAGCTGTAGCTAGCACTGCGTATGTACGCTTGCCCGTGATTGGATCCTTCTTTGCCCTAGCTTGGGATCCATGGCAAGCTATGCTGTTGAGATGTCGGTTTCAGACGTGCCTTTGCCTGGCTTGTCCAGATTGAGAACGGAGACATTCTCTGATGCGCACCACGTACTAGGCGGCTTAATCTCCATCATTAATCAATTACAACGATTTATTTGGTGACTGGCTAGTCATGATTGCTACCAGTTGTTTCTTAATTTTTTTCTCCTGATGTTTCTTTATAGTATACCTAGTTTCCCTGGGAATGTCGCTGAGAATGCAGTAGTGGCAGCCCTTCTAATTATAGTAGGTATGAATGAAACATTCTTATCTCATACGACTGATATTGGCCTGGTTATGTTTTTATCTCATACCACTGATATTGGGCTAGTTATGTTTTTTTTATCTCATGCGGATCTTGCCAGCTTCCTCCAGGACAGAGCGGTGCGGACCGGAAGGCAAAGACGCCTCTTCTGGCTAATTTTGCTGCGCTTACTTGGACGCTATGAACGGCGCGTAATAAGATGGGGATCGAGAGAGTCTTTCTGCCACGAGCCTATGACTCTTTCTTCAAATTTCCTGTGTTCTTGCAGCACTAGCACCCACTGGCTAGGCAATAGGACCGGGTGCGCTTGGGTTGTTTGTTGGACGCACTACATGACTCGGCGCGTTGACTAGCTTCTGCGGAAACCCCTTGATGTGATGCCACTTGGTGTCCTTTTTTCTTCCTTTTCTCTTATGTTTTTCTGGGCTTGCTTGTGTTGTGGCCCCAACAAACTCTTTATGTCGGTATGTTGCTACTCGATTTGTGGACGGGGTTGTTGCTTTATTTATAAAACGGGACAAAAGTCTATTTTGAGATATTGGTCCGGTTCAAAGAATAACGGTACATGAATAATCTAGTTCAAAACATAAAACTGGACCTCTTACTATGTCACCTAATGCTAACACTGCTTGGGATATAAAAGAGGTTTCTAAACAACAAGTAGCAAAAGATGGTTACTATTAGAGCATCTCCAACATTTCTCGAAAAATCTTTCTCAATAAGCGGTTATTAGATGGGTCCCACTTGTCAATGAGACCTCTCTCTCAAGACCATGATGCATGGAAAACAACAGTGTGAGTGATGGGTGGTGGTGGCGTGATGGTCTGACAGGCGGCTACGACGATGGCATGTGGTCGTCAGCTGAGGTACTCAGGCCAGATCATGAAAGTCCAGCCCATAATAGAACATAAGGCCGCGGACGAATGGATGGAGGGGAAACCCCAGTCCGCGGACGAAGTGGGGGAGGAAAACCACCCTTTCGTGAGGTTCCGGGGTAGGGACGACCTGCCCCGCGGCTGGCAGCCGGTGCGCGATATCCGCGGCTAAGTATCCGGCCCCGCGTAGTTTTTTGATATGTCCCTCCGTGACGGAGGAGACCATCCACTTGCCTCCCGCTCCGGACATGTTTGGAGAGAGTTGAGGAGAAGGATGTGGACTTGGGCGCTGGAGCTCGAGTGCGCGAGAATTGATGAGCAAGGAGGAAGAAGGCGTGGGTAGAAAAAGGTGAAACCTTATCCCTTTATAAGGGCGGACGAAACTATGCGCCCCCACCAGCCTGGTAAAACTCGCTTATTCCCCAAGCGCCGTAATTGATGGCGCGGTTAGGCTACCCACGTCCGTAGTGATGGGAATCCCGTAATAAGGGGACACGATCTCTGCTTTGACAAGACGTGCCAAGGAAACCGCCTCGCGAAACACGCTGAGATAGGTTATGAAAAACGATTCGAATAAAAACCTGGCTGTGGTGTGATGTCACGCTACGGGGTACGTCAGCAGATTAGATTTGTGGAAATATTATTCTCTCTACGGTGGTATGTGGAACTTGTTTTGCAGAGCCGGACACGATCCTCGTGTTCAAAATCTTCTATGAAGTATTCGGGGGAGGAACCCGCCTTGCAATGCCGAAGACAATCTGCGCGCTGGACTCATCGTCATTGAAGCCTGGTTCAGGGGCTACTGAGGGAGTCCTGGATTAGGGTGTATCCGGACAGCCGGATTATATCCTTTGGCCGGACTGTTGGACTATGAAGATACAAGATTGAAGACTTCGTCCCGTGTCCGGATGGGACTCTCCTTGGCGTGGAAGGCAAGCTTGGCAATACGGATATGTAGATCTCCTTCCTTATAACTGACTCTGTGTAACCCTAGCCCCCTCCGGTGTCTATATAAACCGGAGGGTTTAGTCCGTAGGACAACATACAATCATACCATAGGCTAGCTTCTAAGGTTTAGCCTCTCTGATCTCGTGGTAGATCAACTCTTGTACTACTCATATTATTAAGAATAATCAAGCAGGACGTAGGGTTTTATCTCCATCAAGAGGGCCCGAACCTGGGTAAAACATCGTGTCCCCTGCCTCCTGTTACCATCCGCCTTAGATGCACAGTTTGGGACCCCCTACCCGAGATCCGCCGGTTTTGACACCGACACTCATCGTATCGTATGGAATCAATAAATTTTGGTTGTAATACTTCCCTCGAAAATTGTTGTGATCTCCTACACTTGTGGGTTATCAAGCCCAAATCTTGCCGCCGCCGCTAGAGTTCTCTCACATGACATCGCATTGGTCCTCCTCTTCTTTCCCGGCTGGCGGCCTCGCCATTTACAAGGGAGTGGGGACCCACCCATCCATTTAGTTTTTTCTTCTTAGGTTTTTTCCCTAGAGATGACGTGTTAGAATAAGGTCTTTCCAATCTTTCCTTACCTTGACGACGTCTGATCCAACGATAGCGACCTTGGAGTTTGTGTCCTCACATCTGTGGGCTCTCTTCAGATCTTGGTAGTTGTTGTGTGATTCCTTTGCAAGATGGTTAATGCTCATTTTTCTTCCTAACGGTTGCGGGCAATGGTTACTTTCTTCACCAATGGATATCTCGTTGATCCAAGGACTTTGCCATCGCGACCAAGGTGCATTCAGATCCGGATAGCTCGAGTGGCTCAAGGCGCTTAAAAAACACAAGTACTATGTATCCCCTGGTGGAGTCTTCGTAGCGGCGCATATGGTTCCATATTGTAAAGATGCTCTTCTCGGTGTGGGTGATTCTCGTAATGACAACTCTTCGATGTTAAGGACTGTTTTTCTCTCTTAGAAAGTCTGTTTATGTAAAAAAAAATTATAGTTGTCTCATTCCTATCTGAATAAAGTAGTTTATGTTCTAAAAAAACTGACTCATATCGCTTGAGAACACTATGAGGTGCCATGTTCCAGGGGAGAGCCTATTTGGCGCAACAACACATAGGGTCATTGTCCACTTGGGCCTTGGCCTAGTAACCCGCTTACTCAGTCCCTAATCACAATGTTTTCCTTCGATGATCTACTGTTTTAGAAATAAAATGCCGCTTTTCTAAGGCTAAAATTTAAACATTTGGTAAAATCAACAAATTTTGAATTTTTTTCACTAATTTAAAAAATGTTCATGAATTTTAAAAAGGACCATGAGTTGGAAAAAATCACAAAATCAAAAAAGTCTCGGGATTTGAAAAAAAAATCATAGTTTGAGGATTTTAAAAAGTTCATGGATTTGAAAATAAGTCCTCACATTTTTAAAAAAGAAACAATAAAGAATAGGTTAAAACAAAAACAAAAAAAGAACGAAACCCATAAAAACACAGATAAAACCCACATGAAAAACAAAAGAAAACCAGGTGGAAGCTTCTAGTAGCTTTCAAAACTGGTTTCTACAGTGAGCTGTTTTCGGCCGGCCTGTTTAACACTGCTCAGTAGGTCTGTATGCGCCACACACAACAAGAGTAATTTGGCCAAATAGGAAATTCCATGATCCACGTTTGCACCTCATCGGTTCAAAAAATTGCTTTCATGTGAATGTCATTCAACCACACCTTGGCCTAGTAAACAGCTCACTCGGTCCCTGTTCACTCGGTTTTTCCTTCCGATGGTTTACTGTTTTAGGAAAAAGCCACCACCTTTTCCGGTGAAGTTTAAAATTTTGGTTAAATTAGTAAATGTGTATAGATTTTGAAAAAATCATGAATTTGAAAAATATTCATGGATTTGAAAAAATTTAAAAAAACAAAAATAAGAATTTTGAATTCTAGAAAAATATTCATGAATTTTACGAAATGAAGAATATGTGAAAATCTTGTGAATTAAAAAAAATCATGGAACCCCAAAAAAGTTTGGGGATTTGAAGATGTGACGAATACGAAAAAAGTAAGAATTTTTAAAAACTTCATACATTTCAAAAGTGTTCGTGTTCTTTTTCTAAAAAAGGAAAGGAAAAAATAAAATAAAGGAAAAATGGTCAAATAAATGTGGAAAAACCAGATGAAAAATAGAGGAAAGCCATACGGAAGCTTCTACAAGCTTTCTAAAACAGATTCGCACATGAAACTGTTTTGAGCCAGCCCGTTTAACAAATTGTCACTAGGTTTGTGTGCCCCACATACTATTTGGCGTCTGGCAAATCCTATATGGTGCCATAAATGCCGAATTTAGTACGTTTTACAAACTGGCGCACACCCCCTTCACTCCACTAGTTCCTATATGGGCCAGTCCAAGTAGCTTTTTTCCCCATAGGTTTAGATTCCGCAGTGATTTTCTAAGTGTTTTTTCTTTCGGTTTTTTCATGCATGCTTTTCGCCAAGTTTTTTATTTTCCATTTCCTTTTGCGTTTACTGATTATTTTTTTAACTTATATCTTAGTTTTTTCAAATACATTACATTTTTCTAATTTGTGAACTTTTTCTCAAATTTCATGAACACTTTCAGTTCTTGCTCGCATTTTTAGTGAACTTTTTTGGTTTTGTTAACCTTTTAGTGACCTTTTAAAATTCTGGCAAACATTTTTTCAAATATGTGATTTTTTTATAAAAAAATTCAAACCCGTGAACTTTTCTCAGTTTTGGTAAATTGTTTAGTGATTTTTTTTCAAATTTTCACGATTTTTTTTATTAAATTCATGAACTTTATTTTCAAATCCGTGAAGTGTTTCCAAATCCATGAACTCTTTTCAACTTTTATGAACCATTTTCAAAACCCGCAATTTTTTTTTCAAATTTGTGATTCTTTTAAATGATGAACCTCTTCCAATTTTTTGAACTATTTTTCCAAAGTTGGTAAACTTTTTCGAAAATCAATGATTTTTTTTTTCAAAATCGATGATTTGTTTCCAAATTCGTGAACCTTTTTGAAAAATTGATAAAACATTTGCCGAATCGGTGAACTTTTTCAAATTCATGACTTTTTTTGTGTTTCATAAAATGCACAAACTTTTTCAAGTCCATGTATGTTTTTCAGTCTGTGACCTTTTTAAACTCATGAGCTTCTTTCAAATTCATGAACTGTTTTGAAATTATTAATTTTGCTTAGATCCATATTTGTTTTTTGAAAGTCAACCGGTCACTGGTTGAACGTCGGACGATGAACCGATCGTACGACATTCATTTGCGTGAGGCCACCTGCGAAGTAAAAGGGGCAGATCCTATTTGACGCCCGCAGGCGTCAAGAGGACGAGCCTTCGCTGAAGCAAGTCCCCACTTGGGCCGGCCCACGTACGGATTTGGTTCGCTGCTGTTTCCTTGTTTCTTGGGGGGTTTTTTTCTATGGTTTTTTTGCTCCAGTTTTTCACTGTTTTTGGCCGGTTTTCAGTTGTTTTTTCCCGATTTTTTCTTTGCTTTTTTATTTCTGTTTTTCCTTCCCTTTTGTGTTTCATTCACATTTTTTTGTTTTATTTTCTCCGATTTTTCGTATGGTTCTTTCTTCTCCCCTTTTTTGTTTATTTTTTCTTTTCCTTCTTTTGTTCCGTATTATACGAAAAGTTCATTGTATATTAAAACAATGTTTATCGTATATTTAAGAAAATGTTCACCGTATATTAACAACATGTTCAGGGTATCTTAAAAAATGTTCATTACGTATTTCAAAATTGTTCAACGTACATCATTAAAATGTTCAACGTGTAATTAAAATTGTTCAGCGAATATAAAAAAAAGTTCAATGTGTATTTATAAATTGTTCAGCGTATATTATAAAATTTTTCAGAGCTTAGAAAGTTGTTCATGTTATTCAATTTTTGTTCATTTCTTACAAATTTGTTCCCTTTTAAAGGTTTTCTTTGAATTTGAAAATTTGTTCACATTTTCAAATAGTATTCGCATTTTTTAAAGAAACTTCGTTCACAGTTTTCCCTTGAATGTTAATTTGTTTTTTTGAAAAAAGACGGATCTGCTACTGTACCTAGTACTTAAAACTTTAGCGCTGCTTTTTACCATTCTACTCTACCAGTCCGACTGGTTACCACTGGTGCTTCGCAACAAGATGTCGGGAGTTCGACTTCTCTCGGCACGTTTTGTTTTTCGTGAATTCTAGGTTCGACGCTGCCAATGGGCCGGCCCGTTTGCGTGAGCTTCAGCGAAGGCTCTACTGTTGGACGCACGCGGGCGTTCAATAGGAGGTCTCAGTAAAAGGGTGGAGCGAGCGAACGAAAAAGAGGAGAGAACGACCATCATGCTTGCTGGGCTGGCCCACGCGAGGCGGCTGCGTGAGCGCCAGCTTAGCGAGCTGCGCGGTGTCTATATCTCGCATTAAGCGAGTCGCCAGAGAACATGACAGGGGAGAAGCAGGATCGATCCCTAGTTGACAGGTATATCAGGCGCGCTGATAGCCAATCCGTCCAAGTTCCATTCATTGTTTGTACAATGGGCGCGCCCTACTTAATGCCATTTGAGCCATTTTTTTTCTTTTTTCGTATTCTTTTATTTCTTTTCTTTTTTCTTTTCCGTTTTTTCATTCTTTTGCATTTTGTTTCTTCCTTTTTAGTTTTCATATCTTTTTTCCTTTGGTTTATTTTGTTTATTTTTTGGTTTTTATTCTACATTTTTATATGCCAATAACATTTTACTATATACATCTAAAATTTTGTAAAACATGACCAATTTTTTCTATACACATTTTCAACATTTTTCAAATACAGGATTAACATACATGGTCAACATTTTATCTATAAACACTTTAAAACTTTTCAAATGCTTGATTAACATTTTTCAAATACAAGATTAACATTTTCTAATACATGGTCGACATTTTTTTATGCACATTTTAAACTTTTTTAAATGCTTGATTAAAATTTATTAAATGGAATATTGACATTTTTCTGAACGCATGGTTAACATTTTTTCTATACACATTTAACATTTTCTAAATGCTTGATCAACGTATTTCAAATACTTTTTCAACATTTTTTTCCACTGCTTGGTTAAATGAATTATATACATGATCAAAAAATACATCATTTTTTAATATATGGTCAACATCTTTTGTATGCACATTCAACATTTTTCAAATACTTGATGAACATTTTTTATATACCTGTTCAAGATTTTTACGAATGCTTGATTAACATTTTTATATACATGATCAAAATTTTCTAATACTTGTTCAACATTTTTTCTATACATGTTTAACTTTTTTCAAATACTTGTTCAACATTTTTTCAAATTCTTGGTTGACTTTTTTATATACATTATCAAATTTATTTTACCCTTTTATTAATACATAGTCAACATTTTTTCTATGCACATTTTACATTTTTTTAAATGCTTGCATAAAAAATTTCATGTTCAACATTTTCTAAAATGCTTGATTAACTTGTTTTAAATACATGATTAAATTGTTTCACACACAATTTTTGTATATATATTTCGTATATCTGATAAACATTTTCTCCATACACATTTAACATTTTTCAAATGCTTGGTTAATATTAAAATATTTTTATGAAGAGTGCTTTTTGTAATATATTTATTTAGAATATTTGAAAGTATAAACGAAAGTCAAAAAGGAAAGCAAAAAACAAAAACAAAAAAAATGAAAAAAAGAAAAAACAATAAAAATGTTCAAAACAATCTGGAAAAAATTAGTGCATTGACACAACATCAATGTATGTTGTCACAAAATTCGAAATCAAAATTCGAAACATAGCTTGAGATACAAAAATAACAAATTTGACACTTAATAGTACATAACACAAGTTGGGTTTCAGTTTTGGCCCATTAGCACATTGATGTTAAAATCTTTATTTTTGTATCTCAAGCAGTGTTTCGAATTTTGATTCAAATTTTTGTGACAACATATATTGATGTTGTGTCAGTGCACTAATTTTTTTTCTGAATTTTTTTAAACATTTTTAAATGTGCAACGGGGTCTGGTGCACCGGTAGCACCAATTGCCCCGGTGCACCAGATATGTTCCCCACTTATGCGAGGGGTTCCCTCCTGTCTCGCTGAATGCAAGACATAGGGGCGCCCCGAGCTGGCGCCTAAAGCACTAATCAGGAGGTCCCCTTAGGTCTTGAGGGTCGAATAGGCAAATCCATGTTCCACGTCTGCACCTCTTCAGTTCAAATGGATTACATGTCAATACGATTCAACATAAGAGCATCTACAACCGTGCTTGTCTAATTTGGGGATGTCCGCCCCCAAATTCATATAAAAGCTTGCAAATCATGAACATACACCTTATAAAACATATCAATCGAACATAGATAAGAGATCGAAGTTTAGTATAATCCGATCCAAAAGAACCGCCGGAGTTCATGACTTAACCAAAACGATATATTAAAGGTAACTAAACGGACAAGGCCATCGGAATTTACCACTTGCTCATCGGGCACTTCCTCTTGGGGTCTTGGGAGCGACAGGGGCCCTCGGCGTAGACGTCGGCGGCAGGGAGAGTGTCGTCATCAGTAGTGCCGCTCTCCAAGAGGAGGGGATGATCCCCGCCATGCGATAGGCAGTGCAAACCTGCTCCCTTGCAAGCCGTGTGGCTTTCTCCGCCACCGCCTCCTTCTGCCTTGCCACCTGCTCGGACTCATCGAGCCCAATGTTGAGCGCCACTGCATTTTCTTGGCGTCGATGGCGGGCGCCTGTCTCTGCCAAGGTGTACAAGCGGCAAATGACATCGCAGAGGGACTCATCGTCGTCCCTGGCGGGCGGCAACGGCTCCGGCGCAGATCTGCAGGACCCGCAGCCGGAGCGGCTGGAGGTGGCCCGAGCCGCCCTTTGCCTTGTATGGCGATTCATGTGCGCTTCGGACGCCGCTGCTGCGGGCTCGAAGGTGCGGACACGAGGACCCATCGTTGTTTGGGAGGAGCAGGACTGGTAGTGTTGGGGAAGGCGCGGATGACGTAGGGCGGTTGCGGGGTGGAGTGGAGCTGCACCTCCCCACCTGGGCCAGTGGCAACATCGTCGAGGTGGAGCTCCTGCCCTTGTCCATCGACGAGCGATGGAGGGCAATGGGGACCGCGAGCTCCTTGTCGTCCGGCACGGACAAGCTCAAGTCCTTCTGGGCGAGCGCCGCCGAGTCGATGCCGGCGGACAAGCTGCCGGATCCGTTCCCGGGCATGCCAAAGGGAAGGGGAGGCGAGCAAAGAGGGCGAGAGGGTGAGTTTGACTAGAGTTTGCCATCTGGGGAAGGGGAAGTGTTTGTCGGGATAAGAGTGCGGACATCGTGAGACAGTCGACGTGGCAGAGCGTACGAAAGCGTCTGGTCCATCCCAGATATGGGCTGAGTATGGAGGTGCTAGTTAGCCCAAACGTTTGGAGTGCGTTTGGAGCGGCCGGTTGAGTGTCTTATTTCTGTCCGAACAACGCCTGGATGGCTGGATCCCACCATAGAACAACTGAACAAGATATATGAAAGAACTACTACAAACCAAAAGTTTTTTTTCCCCTTCTGAATGAACTTCAAAATCCACGCACACACATACCCTGAATCCCATGTGTCTCCAATACCTTCATCAGCTACAAAGAAGAAAACGACATCAGCTAGCACCAGCCCTGCACCGGCCACCGGTCGTCAGGGTCCGGCCTCCATGACGACCGCCTCCTCCCATTCCCAGCCGCCGGTGCCGGTGCTGGCGCCGATTCTTCGCCTTCGCCCCTCCACCTCCACACGACACGGGCGAGTATCCCCCAGAGCATCCTGACCGCTTGAGGCAGGCACGCCCACGGCCACGCCCTGTAGTCGCCGCTGTCGTCGTCGGGGAAAGTCGCGTCACACGTGGTCGACAGGCGCTGGTACCCGGGGAGCATCCCCATCTCCATCTCTCCGGCGCTTCCGCCGGCCTCGGCGGCCAACACATACGGCGACGACCCCGTTGCGATGGCCCGGCGGAGGGGCGCGCTCTCCTCCTCAGCGTGCATCAACATGATGAAGCGGGCTAAACGATGGACGATATTGCATCTGTTCTTAACAGCACAATCGATGATCTCGTGTTATATAGCAGTATACGCAGGCGTGGCAACTGAGGACACGTTTGTCTGCATGCATGTATGTAACAAAGCAGCTGCCTCGTAGTTGCCGGAAGTGACAGCACAACATTAGTGCACGACTGCAGCATTCTTAGTAGCAATATTAGTGCTTCTATATAACAGGCAGAAGGGTGTACAAACACATCCAGCAGACAACAGAGTAATCTCCATGCGCGTCACGTCTGGAGAGAAACAGAGTTGCTGTGCCCAGCTGGCTCCGTGATATGCTGGAATGCCGCCGTTCATAGTCAGAGCAGGCCGGAGATCAGCCGCCGCCTCATACTCCTGGAGGTGGACTGGTAGGAACGGGCCAGGAGTCCAGCGCCGATGCCGACGCCGAGGAAGATGCCCAGGCTGATGCCCACGCCCACTCTGACGCCGGCCGTGAACCACGAGAGCTCGCTGTCCCCGCCTTCCAGCCCCGCCGATCCCATGTACAAGCTGTCGTAGTCGACGTCGTCCATGGCCGGCTCCGGCTTGTAGCACCTGTACTCCGATTCCTGCGCGCAAGATGCAGTTCATGCGTTTCAGTCTTTCAGCAACAGCAATGCAATCAATCAATCCAGGACGATGAAACGGAACTAAATTTGTGGCGTCACGTACCTGTGGATCATGCTTCTGGTCAGACGGCGTTTCTTTCGCGTCGTCGCCGGCGTGCTCGCCGCACTCGGGGATGGGCTCCATGAACGGCGCCTTGACCTGGCGCGTCCTCCTGAGCCGCAGCTTCATCGCCTTGGTGAACACGACCGGGTTGCCCCGGAACAGGCTCGCCACGTACACCTCGACCATCGGCGACTTGGCACCCTCCTCCCCGCCGCCTTTCAGGAACCCCGAGCACCGCTGCATGGCGACCTGGCACTTCATGACCCACCCCTTCTTCTCCTCCGCCACGTCGCACATCTCCATGATCCCCACGAGGAGCCTCTCGCCGCCGCCGACGCGGACCTCGAAGCGCACGCTCCCGGCCATCCTCACGGTCGCCGTGCTGACGAAGGAGGCCTCGCGCGACGCGGCGTCCACGCGGTCCCTGCGGAGGGGGCACGAGACGTGGCCGTGGTGGTTGCCGGTGCTTCTTGGCCTGTCGCCGTTCACCTCCAGGACGGTGTCGGAGGTGAGCGGGGCGTGGGTGATGGTCAGGGTGTCCAGCATGGATTCGTCCACCTCGCACCTGCTCAGCCGCAGGTAGAAGACTCTCAGGCTGAGCCACGACGACGGCTCCGGCGTGGGCTTGGGAACCTCTGGTTCGGGAATTTCGCCCATGTCTCGGAGAATTTGCACCGAAGTTGCTCAAATTTGAGGTAGGGGTTAAATGGAGGATTTTGAGCAGTCAGGGCGTGGGCGTTTCAGAGTGTTCCGTTCTGCAAGAACACAGTCAACTTGTAAAAAACTGCACCATGGAAAATTTGCATTTGGGTAGTTAGTAATATAGTTGGTGCATCTCAAGACTGGTAATTCCGTGCAAGGGGATAATGGATGGATGAACATCTATGATCTATCATATCACCGAGAGGTAAACATCCAAGAACTTCTCAAACGCATGCCCCAAACGAAAACTTCTCAAAGGGAACACATAAAACTTCACTAGTTCCTCAATTTAACCCAGACTTCCACAGGGTGCGCTCTACAGGTTTCTTTGAACTCCATTTTTCCATAACAAACCAAGGCTAAACTACTGTTGAGCATTAGTGAAGATTTTTATAACATAAAGCATGACTTCTTTTGAAAAAAGAAAGAAAAGGAAGACAAGAGCATAGAACAAGACAGAAGACGAGTTCAGTCAAATTTTCCTACTCCCTACTCAAACGACCAGCGCTTATGGAGAATCAAAGAAGAAGAAAATGATTTGAGGTTCGAACTCAACCCTCGCAACCAGATTGGCCATACCAAAATGATGAAACCTCTGTATTTCCCAGAACACCATCGAAGAACTCAGAGTAGAGTTACATGGAGAGGATAGGGTCACTTACCAGATTCAGCGACCTAACTGCCTCTCCCTCCGTCCTTCTTTCTCGTCCGGCACGAGCTGCACTGTGCTAGTGGGATATATATGAGCGTGGAGGAAGAAGCTTCCTCGCTCTCTATTATACGAACTCATTTTCGGATGGAGCTGAGCCCCCCGTAAATCCCTCCAACTGACACCTCACACAATGGGCGCCAACGTCCAAAAGCCACCTCCTCATGCATGACTGCATAATTCCGTTCGGCGACGTAGGAAAAATGAATAAATAAATGGAAAATAAACTTGTTTTATTCCCATTATTGCTTTCGTTTTGCATACGTACGTTGCTCTTTAGTAACGCCGTGGATAAATGCCCTCGTGTAACTGCCATTTTAATGTGGGTTCATTTCCCGTTTTCATTGTATGTTCAAATGTGTATTTCGTTTGAAATAATGGATCCAGCTACTCTGGCTAAGAAACATGACAAAGGAATGATTTACCCCCTATTGTGTGATTGGTACATGTGAAATTGGTGGTGGTTGTGTCGTTTAAAGTGGCACGCAAAAAAGATGTGGATTTCCAGCATGTAGAAAGATAGATGAATTTGTGTGGCCAGAAACAAGAGCATGTATGTCCGTCCAGTTGGCCACCTCGTGTTCAAGATCTCAAACTAGGCAATGGTGACCTTACGAGTCAAAATCAACTACCTATAGCCACATGTATTTTGCCCTGATACTTATATATCAATTGTAATTCACCCCGCAAATTTTTTTGTAATTCTTTCTATCCATCCATTCCAAATTACTCAGCGTGCTTGATTTTTCATATTCTCCTATATATGATTCTCTTTTTCTTGCGGGTTAAAGCATGGGTTTTATTCCTTAGAAATAGTGATACAGTTTGCTAATATGATTTTTTTACTTATAATATACCAGCAAAGAGTGTAAGATCATATTCAAAACAAAGTTCGTAAGATATTGTTTTTCGGAAAGGGATTACCCTGGCCTTAGCATCATATAATGCACACAACAATTTTATTAAACATAAAAAACATCCAAGTCACCAAGTATCAAAATGTTTACAACAAAACACGACCATCTCGACTGGAAACAAGATCACATAGCTCCTCTGCATAATCTGCTACTGGCACGCCAACCAAATTGGTTGAAAAAACCCCGTGCAACCGTTTCCAAACGACTGCACCCGAAGGCCACAGGCTCCCTCGTGTCCACATGTTGTCACGTACGGATTGACACATTAGCCCTGAAGATAACCTGTCATTTTTTTGGAATAGATGGTCTTTAAAAGCACAATCATTTCGGCAATTCCAAATTGCCCAAAGAATGGCACAAATTCCCGCACAGATTGGCCCTTCACTTTATGGTTAATACCTCCCAACCAATTACCAAAGAAAATTGGTATACTTGTTGGTGGTGATAAATTGAAAGTGACATGAATAGTGCATAACGGGAATAAATGATGAATGGTTTCCACTGATAAAAAAACATTTTGTGATATCCTGCTAATTGCGTTTTACAAGATTATCTTTGGTAAGAATTACCTCCATTTGCAAAAACCACATGAAAACCTTGATTTTACAAGGAACTTTTGTTTTTCAAATATGTTTTCTTCGAAAATAGGCCCATAATTCATGAAATCCGCATATATGGACTTCGCAATGAATACATTGGTACTAGTCAACCTTCATTGGAATGTATTTGGCATCTGAGTTAGATTGATCGACATCAACCTAGTAACTATATTAATTTGCAAGAGGCATACAACCATAGTAATTTTAGATTCTCAATCGATATATATTTTGTATATATTAGTGGTCAAACGTCCAAAACATCGACTACACACATAATTGTGTGTCCATTGTTTTGGAATTGAGGTGTAGGTGCTATGAGCGTGTAAAATTATGGCTCGACTGTGCATTACCCCTACCTAAACAACAATTTGAAACACGAATATGCTTTTACTAGCCGAAACAACTAACAATTTTGTTTTATGCCTATAGAAAAATGGAGCCTATACACTAAAACATTGGTTCAACGTAAGGGCAAAATTTTGGAATTCCAAATGGGTCATGACTCATTGCCATATTAAAAGAACAACTTTTATTGTTCATACCATGTTGCATGTGTGTTGCCGACAACATACCAATGTGCCTACCATGAGACTTGTGGCTACAAAGATCTATGTAGATAAAACTTAGTCTTGTGGCTAGCCAATTAAACGAATATAGACAATTTATGTTTATTGGCACACTAGAACCACTACCAGAGAAACTTAGAAAGATGTCCAAAAGCAGGCTCGCTCAGACCACAAACTGAAATGTCCATCGACGCTATCATTTAGCAAAGACAACATGCTATGGTTATGGTTGATAATATTTCACTCCAGTAAAGAAACTAAGCGATGGTGATGGTCCATTCACATTGGCTTCGTACTAACCATCCAAGTTGCTACCAATTGATGATGTTGAAATGCGGTTGCTTAATACCCATATGTTTTGCAAAATTCCGATCTACCAAGTATTCTGTAGATGTACCAAGTAACTGTTGGGGAACGTAGTAATTTAAAAAAAAATTCCTACGCACACGCAAGAGCATGGTGATGCATAGCAACGAGGGGAGAGTGTGATCTACGTACCCTTGTAGACCGACAGCGGAAGCGTTAGCACAACGCGGTTGATGTAGTCGTACGTCTTCACGGCCCGACCGATCAAGCACCGAAACTACGGCACCTCCGAGTTTTAGCACACGTTCAGCTCGATGACGATCCCCGGATTCCGATCCAGCAAAGCGTCGGGGAAGAGTTCCGTCAGTACGACGGCGTGGTGACGATCTTGATGTTCTACCATCGCAGGGCTTCGCCTAAGCACCGCTACAATATTATCGAGGATTATGGTGGAAGGGGGCATCGCACACGGCTAAGAAAACGATCACGTGGATCAACTTGTGTGTGTCTAGGGGTGCCCCCTGCCCCCGTATATAAAGGAGCAAGGGGAGGAGGCCGGCCGGCCCCTATAGGCGCGCCAGGAGGAGTCCTCCTCCTACTAGGAGGGGGAAAGAAGGGGGGAGGGAGAAGGAAAGGGGGGCACCGCCCCCCCCCTCTCCTAGTCCAATTCGGACCAAGGGGGGGAGGAGGCGCGCGGACCACCCTAGCGCCCTTCTCTCTCTCCACTAAGGCCCATATGGCCCATTACTACCCCCGGTAGGGTTCCGGTAACCCTCCGGCTCTCCGGTTTTCTCCGAAATCACCCGGAACACTTCCGGTGTCTGAATATAGCCGTCCAATATATCAATCTTTATGTCTCGACCATTTCGAGACTCCTCGTTATGACCGTGATCACATCCGGGACTCCGAACTAACTTCGGTACATCAAAACTCATAAACTCATAATATAGCTGTCATCGAAACCTTAAGCGTGCGGACCCTACGGGTTCGAGAACAATGTAGACATGACTGAGACATGTCTCCGGTCAATAACCAATAGCGGAACCTGGATGCTCATATTGGCTCCCACATATTCTACGAAGATCTTTATCGGTCAGACCGCATAACAACATACGTTGTTCCCTTTGTCATCGGTATGTTACTTGCCCGAGATTCGATCGTCGGTATCTCAATACCTAGTTCAATCTCGTTACCGGCAAGTCTCTTTACTCGTTTCGTAATACATCATCTCGCAACTAACTCATTAGTTGCAATGCTTGCAAGCTTATGTGATGTGCATTACCGAGAGGGCCCAGAGATACCTCTCCGACAATCAGAGTGACAAATCCTAATCTCAAAATACGCCAACCCAACATGTACCTTTGGAGACACCTGTAGAGCTCCTTTATAATCACCCAGTTACGTTGTGACGTTTGGTAGCACACAAAGTGTTCCTCCGGCAAACGGGAGTTACATAATCTCATAGTCATAGGAACATGTATAAGTCATGAAGAAAGCAATAGCAACATACTAAACGATCGGGTGCTAAGCTAATGAAATGGGTCATGTCAATCACATCATTCTCCTAATGATGTGATCCCGTTAATCAAATGACAACACATGTCTATGGTTAGGAAACATAACCATCTTCGATCAACGAGCTAGTCAAGTAGAGGCATACTAGTGACGTTTAGTTTGTCTATGTATTCACACAAGTATTATGTTTCCGGTTAATACAATTCTAGCATGAATAATAAACATTTGTCATGAAATAAGGAAATAAATAATAACTTTATATTGCCTCTAGGGCGTATTTCCTTCAGTCTCCCACTTGCACTAGAGTCAATAATCTAGTTCACATCGCCATGTGATCTAACATCAATAGTTCACATCTTTATGTGGTTAACACCCATAGTTCACATCGATATGTGATCAACACCCAAAGGGTTTACTAGAGTCAGTAATCTAGTTCACATCGCTATGTGATTAACACCCAAAGAGTACTAAGGTGTGATCATGTTTTGCTTGTGAGATAATTTTAGTCAACGGGTCTGTCATAATCAGATCCGTAAGTATTTTGCAAATATCTATGTCAACAATGCTCTGCAAGGATCTACTCTAGCTAATTGCTCCCACTTTCCATATGTATCTAGATCGAGACTTAGAGTCATCCAGATCTGTGTCAAAGCTTGCATCGACGTAACTCTTTACGACGAACCTTTTGTCACCACCATAATTGAGAAATATTTCCTTATTCCACTAAGGATAATTTTGACCGCTGTCCAGTGATCTACTCCTAGATCACTATTGTACTCCCTTGCCAAAAACAGTGTAGGGTATACAATAGGTACACAGCATGGCATACTTTATAGAACCTATGATTGAGGCATAGGGAATGACTTCCACTCTCTTTCTATCTTCTGCCATGGTCGGGCTTTGAGTCTTACTCAATTTCACACCTTGTTACACAGGCAAGAACTCTTTCTTTGACTGTTCCATTTTGAACTACTTCAAAATCTTGTCAAGGTATGTACTCATTGAAAAAACTTATCAAGCGTCTTGATCTATCTCTATAGATCTTGATGCTCAATATGTAAGCAGCTTCACCGAGGTCTTTCTTTGAAAAACTTCTTTCAAAAAACTCCTTTATGCTTTGCAGAATAATTCTACATTATTTCCGATCAACAATATGTCATTCACATATACTTATCAGAAATGTTGTAGTGCTCCCACTCACTTTCTTGTAAATACAGGCTTCACCGCAAGTCTGTATAAAACTATATACTTTGATCATCTCATCAAAGCGCATATTCCAACTCCGAGATGCTTGCACCAGTCCATAGATGGATCGCTGGAGCTTGCACATTTTGTTAGCACTTTTAGGATTGACAAAACCTTCTGGTTGTATCATATACAACTCTTCTTTAATAAATCCATTAAGGAATGCAGTTTTGTTTATCCATTTGCCGGATTTCATAAAATGCGGCAATTGCTAACATGATTCGGACAGACTTAAGCATCGATACGAGTGAGAAACTCTCATCGTAGTCAACGCCTTGAACTTGTCGAAAACCTTTTTGCGACAATTCTAGCTTTGTAGATAGTAACACTACTATCAGCGTCCGTCTTCCTCTTGAAGATCCATTTAATCTCAATGGCTTGCCGATCATTGGGCAAGTCAATCAAAGTCCATACTTTGTTCTCATACATGGATCTCATCTCAGATTTCATGGCCTCAAGCCATTTCGCGGAATCTGGGCTCATCATAGCTTCCTCATAGTTCGTAGGTTCGTCATGGTCAAGTAACATGACCTCCAGAACAGGATTACCGTACCACTCTGGTGCGGATCTCACTCTGGTTTTACCTACGAGGTTCGGTAGTAACTTGATCTGAAGTTACATGATCATCATCATTAGCTTCCTCACTAATCGGTCTAGTAGTCACAGGAACAGATTTCTGTGATGAACTACTTTCCAATAAGGGAGCAGGTACAGTTACCTCATCAAGTTCTACTTTCCTCCCACTCACTTCTTTCGAGAGAAATTCCTTCTCTAGAAAGGATCCATTCAAAGCAACGAATATCTTGCCTTCGGATCTGTGATAGAAGGTGTACCCAACATTTTCTTTTGGGTATCCTATGTAGACGCACTTCTCCGATTTGGGTTTGAGCTTATCAGGTTGAAACTTTTTCACATAAGCATTGCAACCTCAAACTTTAAGAAACGACAACTTTGGTTTCTTGCCAAACCACAGTTCAGATTGTGTCGTTTCAACGGATTTAGATGGTGCCCTATTTAACGTGAATGCAGCTGTCTCTAATGCATAACCCCAAAATGATAGTGGTTAATAGAAACATCATAGATTGCACTATATCCAATAATAGTACGGTTATGACGTTCAGACACACCATTATGATGTGGTGTTCCAGGTGGCGTGAGTAGTGAAACTATTTCACATTGTTTTAACTGAAGGCCAAACTCATAACTCAAATATTTTACTTCTGTGATCATATCGTAGAAACTTTTATTTTTGAAATTCTTTGAACTTTTCAAATGTTTCAGACTTGTGTTTCATCAAGTAGATATACCCATATCTGCTCAAATCATCTGTGAAGGTCATAAAATAATGATACCTGTCGCGAGCCTCAATATTCATCGGACCACATACATCAGTATGTATGATTTCCAACAAATCTGTTGCTCGCTCCATTGTTCTGGAGAACGGAGTCTTAGTCATCTTGCCCATGAGGCCTGGTTCGCAAGCATCAACTAATTCATAATCAAGTGATTCCAAAAGCCCATCAGCATGGATTTTCTTCATGCGCTTTACACCAATATGACCTAAACGACAGTGCCACAAATAAGTTGCACTATCATTATTAACTTTGCATCTTTTGGCTTCAATATTATGAAAATGTGTATCACCACGATCGAGATCCAACAAACCATTTTCATTGGGTGTATGACCATAGAAGGTTTTATTCATGTAAACAGAACAACAATTATTCTCTAACTTAAATGAATAACCGTATTGCAATAAACGTGATCAAATCATATTCATGCTCAACGCAAACACCAAATAACACTTATTTAGGTTCAGCACTAATCCCGAAAGTATAGGGAGTGTGCGATGATGATCGTATCAATCTTGGAACTACTTCCAACACACATCTTCACATCACCCTTAACTAGCTTCTTGTTTATTCTACAACTCCCGTTTCGAGTTACTACTCTTAGCAACTGAACCAGTATCAAATACCGAGGGGTTGCTACAAACACTAGTAATATACACATCAATAATCTGTATATCAAATATACCTTTGTTCACTTTGCCATCCTTCTTATCCGCCAAATACTTGGGGTAGTTCCGCTTCCAGTGACCAGTTCCTTTGCAGTAGAAGCACTTAGTCTCAGGCTTAGGTCCAGACTTGGGCTTCTTCACTTGAGCAGCAACTTGCTTGCCGTTCTTCTTGAAGTTCCCCTTCTTCCCTTTGCCCTTTTCTTGAAACTAGTGATCTTATTAACCATCAACACTTGATGCTTTTCTTGATTTCTACCTTCGTCGATTTCAGCATCACGAAGAGCTTGGGAATCGTTTCCGTTATCCCTTGCATATTATAGTTCATCACGAAGTTCTAGCAACTTGGTGATAGTGACTAGAGAACTCTGTCAATCACTATCTTATCTGGAAGATTAACTCCCACTTGATTCAAGTGATTGTAGTACTCAGAAATTCTGAGCACATGCTCACTAGCTGAGCAATTCTCCTCCATCTTGTAGGCAAAGTACTGTCAGAGGTCTCATACCTCTCGACACGAGCATGAGTATGAAATACCAATTTCAACTCTTAGAACATCTTATATGCTCTGTGGCGTTCAAAACATTTTTGAAGTCCCGGTTCTAAGCCATAAAGCATGGTGCACTAAACTATCAAGTAGTCATCATACCGAGCTTTTGTCAAACATTCATAACGTCTGCATCTGCTCCTGCAATAGGTCTGTCACCTAGCGGTGCATCAAGGACATAATACTTCTGTGCAGCAATAAGGTTAATCCTCAGATCACGGATCCAATCCGCATCATTGCTACTAACATTTTTCAACATAGTTTTCTCTAGGAATATATAAAAATTAAACGGGGAGCAACATCACGAGCCATTGATCTACAACATAGATATGCTAATACTACCAGGACTAAATTCATGATAAATTAAAGTTCAATTAATCATATTACTTAAGAACTCCCACTTAGATAGACATCCCTCTAATCCTCTAAGTGATCACGTGATCCATATCAACCTAAACCATGTCCGATCATCACGTGAGATGGAGTAGTTTCAATGGTGAACATCACTATGTTGATCATATCTACTATATGATTCACGCTCGACCTTTCGGTCTCCGTGTTCCGAGGCCATATCTGTTATATGCTAGGCTCGTCAAGTTTAATCTGAGTATTCCGCGTGTGCAACTGTTTTGCACCCGTTGTATTTGAACATAGAGCCTATCACACCCGATCATCACGTGGTGTCTCAGCACGAAGAACTTTCGCAACGGTGCATACTCAGGGAGAACACTTGTACCTTGATAATTAGTGAGAGATCATCTTATAATGCTACCGTCTCAGCAAGATAAGATGCATAAAAGATAAACATCACATGCAATCAATATAAGTGATATGATATGGCCATCATCATCTTGTGCTTGTGATCTCCATCTCCGAAGCACCGTCATGATTACCATCGTCACCGGCGCGACACCTTGATCTCCATCATAGCATCGTTGTCGTCTCGCCAATCTTATGCTTCTACGACTATCGCTACCGCTTAGTGATAAAGTAAAGCATTACAGGGCGATTGCATTGCATACAATAAAGCGACAACCATATGGCTCCTACCAGTTGCCGATAACTCGGTTACAAAACATGATCATCTCATACAATAAAATTTAGCATCATGTCTTGACCATATCACATCACAACATGCCCTGCAAAAAAAAGTTAGACGTCCTCTACTTTGTTGTTGCAAGTTTTACGTGGCTGCTACGGGCTGAGCAAGAACCGTTCTTACCTACGCATCAAAACCACAACGATAGTTCGTCAAGTTGGTGTTGTTTTAACCTTCTCAAGGACCGGGCGTAGCCACACTCGGTTCAACTAAAGTTGGAGAAACTGACACCCGCCAGCCACCTATGTGCAAAGCACGTCGGTAGAACCAGTCTCGCGTAAGCGTACGCGTAATGTTGGTCCGGGCCGCTTCATCCAACAATACCGCTGAACCAAAGTATGACATGCTGGTAAGCAGTATGACTTATATCGCCCACAACTCACTTGTGTTCTACTCGTGCATATGACATCTACGCATAAAACCTGGCTCGGATGCCACTGTTGGGGAACATAGTAATTTTTAAAATTTTCCTACGCACACACAGGATCATGGTGATGCATAGCAACGAGAGGGGAGAGTGTTGTCTACGTACCCTCGTAGACCGTTCGCGGAAGCGTTGTATCAACGCGGTTGATGTAGTCGTACGTCTTCATGATCCGACCGATCCAAGTACCGAAAGCACGGCACCTCCGAGTTCTACACACGTTCGGCTCGGTGACGTCCTCGCCTTCTCGATCCAGCAAGAGGGGCGAAGTAGTAGATGAGTTCCGGCAGCACGACGGCATGGTGGCGGTGTTGGTGAAGAACAATCTCCGCAGGGCTTCGACTAAGCAGTACGAAAACTATGATGGAGGATAAACTAGAGGGGACGGGGTAGCCGGCACACGACTTGGTGTTTCTTGATGTGTCTTTGGTGCTACCCCTGCCCCTCTATTTATATGTTGAGCCCTAGGGTCCAAACTTGGAGTAAAAGCCTCCACAAAGTTGGTTTCACCCGAAAGGCAAGAGTCCTTCTCGGACTCCAGGGCCAGACGCCAGGGTTCCCGCGTCTGGACCTAGACGCCAGGGACCCTGGCGTCTGACCCCTGGACTCCGCAAAACTTCCTTTTGCGCTTTCTAAAAACCTTGTGGGCTTTCACCTTTGGCCCAAATAAAGTGTTCTCGTACCCAAACATTTCGGGAAACATCCGGAACCCCTTCCGGTGAATTCCGGAACCCTTTCGATGACCAAACACTATTATCCCATATATCAAACTTTATCTCCGACCATTCCGGAGTTCCTCGTCATGTCCGTGATCTCATCCCGGACTCCGAACAACATTTGGTCACCAACATACATAACTCATATAGTACTATATCGTCAACGACCGTTAAGCGTGCGGACCCTACGGGTTCGAGAACTATGTAGACATGACCAAGACACCTCCCTGGTCAATAACCAATAGCGGGACCTGGATGCCCATATTGGCTCCTACATATTCTATGAAGATCTTTATCGGTAAGACTGCATACCAACATATGTTGTTCCCTTTGTCATCGGTATGTTACTTGCCCGAGATTCGATTGTCGGTATCTCAATACCTAGTTCAATCTCGTTACCGACAAGTCTCTTTACTCGTTCCGTAACACATCATCCCGCAACTAACTCATTAGTTGCAATGCTTGCAAGGCTTAAGTGATGTGCATTACCGAGAGGGCCCAGAGATACCTCTCCGACAATCGGAGTGACAAATCCTAATCTCAAAATACGCCAACCCAACAAGTACCTTCAGAGACACCTGTAGAGCACCTTTATAATCACTCAGTTACATTGTGAAGTTTGGTAGCACACAAAGTGTTCCTCCGGTAAACGGGAGTTGCATAATCTCATAGTCATAGGGACATGTATAAGTCATGAAGAAAGCAATAGCAACAAACTAAACGATCAAGTGCTAAGCTAACGGAATGGGTCAAGTCAATCACATCATTCTCCTAATGATGTGACCCCGTTAATCAATGACAACTCATGTCTATGGTTAGGAAACATAACCATCTTTGATCAACGAGCTAGTCAAGTAGAGGCATACTAGTGACACTCTGTTTGTCTATGTATTCACACATGTATTATGTTTCCGGTTAATACAATTCTAGCATGAATAATAAACATTTATCATGATATATGGAAAATAAATAATAACTTTATTATTGCCTCTAGGGCATATTTCCTTCACGGCCTGCCCTAGGCAGCCCCTCTCTCTTTCCCCTAAAGCCCAATATGGCCCATATACTCCGGGGGGGGGGTCCGGTAACCTTCCGGTACTCCGGAAAATGCCCGAACTCATTCGGAACCATTCCGATGTCCAAACATAGGCTTCCAATATATCGATCTTTACGTCTCGACCATTTCGAGACTCCTCGTCATGTCCGTGATCAAATTCGAGACTCCGAACTACCTTCAGTTCATCAAAACACATAAACTCATAATACCGATCGTCATCAAACGTTAAGCGTGCGGACCCTACGGGTTCGAGAACTATGTAGACATGACCGAGACACGTCTCCGATCAATAACCAATAGAAAAACCTAGATGTTCATATTGGCTCCCACATATTCTACGAAGATCTTTATCGGTCAAACCGCATAACGATATACGTTGTTCCCTGTGTCATTGGTATGCTACTTGCCCGAGATTCGATCATCGGTATCTCAATACCTAGTTCAATCTCGTTACCGGCAAGTCTCTTTAATCATTCCGTAATGCTACATCCCATAACTAACTCATTAACTACATTACTTGCAAGGATTATATTGATGTGCATTACCGAGAGGGCCCAAAGATACCTCTCCGACAATCAGAGTGACAAATCCTGATGTCGATCTATGCCAACTCAAAAAACACCATCGGAGACACCTGTAGAGCACTTTTATAATCACCCAGTTACGTTGTGACCTTTGGTATCACACAAAGTGTTCCTCCGGTATTCGGGAGTTGCATGATCTCATAGTCATAGGAACATGTATAAGTTATGGAGAAAGCAACAACAACAAACTAAACGATCATCGTGGTAAGCTAACGGATGGGTCAATTCAATCACATCATTCTCTAATGATGTGATCCCATTAATCGAATGACAACTCATGTCTATGATTAGGAAACATAACCATCATTGATTCAACGAGCTAGTCAAGTAGAGGCAAACTAGTGACACTCTGATTGTCTATGTATTCACACATGTACTAAGTTTCTGGTTAATACAATTCTAGCATGAATAATAAACATTTATCATGATATAAGGAAATATAAATAAGAACTTTATTATTGCCTCTAGGGCATATTTCCTTTAGTCTCCCACTTGCACTAGAGTCAATAATCTAGATTACATTGTAATGATTCTAACACCAATGGAGTCTTGGTGCTGATCATGTTTTGCTCGTGAGAGAGGCTTAGTCAACGGGTCTGCAACATTCAGATCCGTATGTATCTTGCAAATCTCTATGTCTCCCTCCTTGACTTGATCGTGGATGGAATTGAAGCGTCTCTTGATGTGCTTGGTTCTCTTGTGAAATCTGGATTCCTTTGCCAAGGCAATTGCACCAGTATTGTCACAAAAGATTTTCATTGGACCCGATGCACTAGGTATGACACCTAGATCGGATATGAACTCCTTCATCCAGACTCCTTCATTTGCTGCTTCCGAAGCAGCTATGTATTCCGCTTCACACATAGATCCCTCCACGACACTCTGCTTGGAACTGCACCAACTGACCGCTCCACCATTTAATAAAAACATGTATCCGGTTTGTGACTTAGAGTCATCCGGATCAGTGTCAAAGCTTGCATCGACGTAACCGTTTACGACGAGCTCTTTGTCACCTCCATATATGAGAAACATATCCTTAGTCTTTTTCAGGTATTTCAGGATATTCTTGACCGATGTCTAGTGATCAACTCCTGGATTACTTTGGTACCTCCCTGCTAAACTAATAACAAGGCACACATCAGGTCTAGTACACAGCATTGCATACATGATAGAGCCTATGGTTGAAGCATAGGGAACACCTTTCATTTTCTCTCTATCTTCTGCAGTGGTCGGGCATTGAGTCTGACTCAACTTCACACCTTGTAATACATGCAAGAACCCTTTCTTTGCCTGATCCATTTTGAACTTCTTCAAAACTTTATCAAGGTATGTGCTTTGTGAAAGTCCAATTAGGCGTCTTGATCTATCTCTATAGATCTTGCTGCCCAATATATAAGCAGCTTCACCGAGGTCTTTCATTGAAAAATTCTTATTCAAGTATCCTTTTATGCTATTCAGAGATTCAATATCATTTCCGATCAACAATATGTTATCTACATATAATATCAGAAATGCTGCGGAGCTCCCACTCACTTTCTTGTAAATACAGGCTTCTACAAAAGTCTGTATAAAACCATATGCTTTGATCACACTATCAAAGCATATATTCCAACTCCAAGAGGCTTGCACCAGTCCATAAATGGATCGCTGGAGCTTGCACACTTTGTTAGCACCTTTTGGATCAGAAAAACCTTCTGGTTGCATCATATACAACTCTTCTTTAAGATATCCATTAATGAATGCAGTTTTGACATCCATTTGCCAAATTTCATAATCATAAAATGCGGCAATTGCTAACATGATTCGGACGGACTTAAACATCGCTACGGGTGAGAAGGTCTCATCGTAGTCAACTCCTTGAACTTGTTGAAAACCTGTCGCAACAAGTCGAGCTTTGTAGATAGTAATATTACCGTTAGCATCAGTCTTCTTCTTGAAGATCCATTTATTCTCTATGGCATGCCGATCATCGGGCAAGTCAACCAAAGTTCATACTTTGTTCTCATACATGGATCCCATCTCAGATTTCATGGCTGATACGTCTCCAACGTAGCTATAATTTTTGATTGTTCCATGCTATTATATATTCTGTTTTGGACATTAATGGAATTTATTTTACACTTTTGTATTATTTTGGGGACTAACCTATTAACCCAAGGCCCAATGCAAATCTGTTTTTTTGCCTATTTCATTGTTTCACAGAAAAGAATATCAAACGGAATCCAAACGGAATGAAACCTTCGGGAGAGTTATTTTTGGAACAAACGTGATCCAGGGGACTTGGAGTGGACGTCAAGAAACAACCGAGGAGGCCACGAGGCAGGGGGCGTGCCTACCCCCTGGGCGCGCCCTCCACCCTCGTGGGCCCCTCGTTGCTCCAACGACCTACTTCTTCCTCCTATATATATTCATATACCCCGAAAACATCCAGGAGCACCATGAAACCCTATTTCCACCGCCGCAACCTTTTGTACCCAAGAGATCCCATCTTGGGGCCTTTTCCGGAGCTCTGCCGGAGGGGGCATCGATCACGGAGGGCCTCTACATCAACTCCATGACCTCTCCGGTGATGTGTGAGTAGTTTACTTCAGACCTTCGGGTCCATAGCTAGTAGCTAGATGGCTTCTTCTCTCTCTTTGGATCTCAATACAATGTTCTCCTCGACCTTCTTGGAGATCTATTCGATGTAACTCTTTTTGCGTTGTGTTTGTCGACATCCGGTGAATTGTGGGTTTATGATCAAGTCTATCTATGAACAATATTTGAATCTTATCTGAATTATTTTATGCATGATTGGTTATCTTTGCAAGTCTCTTCGGATTATCAGTTTGGTTTGGCCTACTAGATTGATTTTTCTTGCAATGGGAGAAGTGCTTAGCTTTGGGTCAATCTTGTGGTGCTCGGTCCCAGTGACAGAAAGGGAAACGACACGTATTGTATTGTTGCCATCGAGGATAAAAAGATGGGGTTTATATCATATTGCTTGAGTTTATCCCTCTACATCATGTCATCTTACCTAATGCGTCACTCTGTTTTTATGAACTTAATACTCTAGAATCATGTTGGATAGCGGTTGATGTGTGGAGTAATAGTAGTAGATGCAGGCAGGAGTCGGTCTACTTGTCACGGACGTGATGCCTATATTCATGATCATGCCTAGATATTCTCATAACTATGCTCAATTCTATCAATTGCTCGACGGTAATTCGTTCACCCACCGTAATACTTATGCTATCTTGAGAGAAGCCACTAGTGAAACCTATGGCCCCCGGGTCTATTCTCCATCATATAAGTTTCCAATCTATTTTACTTTGCAATTTTTACTTTCAACCTATATCATAAAAATACCAAAAATATTTATCTTATCATTATCATATCTACCAAATCTCACTCTCGTAAGTGACCGTGAAGGGATTGACAACCCAATTATCGCGTTGGTTGCGAGGTTCTTATTTGTTTGCGTAGGTACGAGGGACTTGCGTGTGGCCTCCTACTGGATTGATACCTTGGTTCTCAAAAACGGAGGGAAATACTTACGCTACTTTACCGCATCACCCTTTCCTATTCAAGGGAAAACCAACGCATTGCTCAAGAGGTAGCAATGGCCTCAAGCCATTTTGCGGAATCTGGGCTCATCATCGCTTCCACATAGTTCGTAGGTTCGTCATGGTCAAGTAACATGACTTCCAGAACAGGATTACCGTACCACTCTGGTGCGGATCTTATTCTGGTTGACCTACTGTCGTGGAATTGTCACGGCAGATGTCCTCTTGCAAGGACTTGATCGTGGAGCCATCGCAACTAGGAAGCTTAAAGGGGTTAATCGGGACAAAGGACACACGAGGTTTATACTAGTTCAGCCCCTTACGGTGAAGGAAGGCCTACGTCTAGTTGGGTTGGAATTGCTTGAGGTTTCGATGACCAGGGAGCGAGATACGCTATGCCCGGTTCTCGATCTCTTGTTTCTTACCCTAAGCCGTCGGCGGGTCGTCCCCTTATATACACGGGTTGACGCCCTGCGGCCTGCAGAGTCCCTGCCGGCTCATAAACAGTGTCCGGCTCGGTGACTAGTTAATTCTACCTTATGATACAAGTCATGCCATCATGGCGGTTTACCACTATGGGCCTTAAGTCGCCTGTGGGCTTTAGACCCTTTATTGAACCGCCATCTTCATGCTTGATCTTGGGCTTCTTCTGATGAGTCCTTCTTTGCGTAACCTGGCCCCTCCTGGGCGGCTTACACAAATAGTTATATCCCCAACATTAGGCCCCAGATTGATTTGAATCGGTTCATGTCAATCTTAAAATACCTTAAGAAACAAGCCTTCAGTCTTCTTGTCTGCGCAAAGGTTTTAACCCGCCATGACGTCATCTTCTGGATCCGCGTTAACCCGTCGTGACATCATCTTCAATTAAATTCATATTTTACTCCATCATATCTTCCAACGGATCTTTGCCTTTACTGACCATTCCGAAAAATGAGGCGTTGGGGTCGCTGGATAATGATGTTCGATCCCCTCGTTTCTCGCGCCGTCTCAGTCGGCCCTTCCTTATAAATAGGTGCGACCTAGGTCTTTCCCATTCTCCTTCTTCGGTCGTCTTCCTCCTCGCACTGTTTCTCTGCCGCTCGAGCTCTGCCGCCGCCGCCGCCGCAGATTTCCTCGTCTTCTCCAACTCAGGCCGCTGCATCAACCTGACTTGACCAGAGAAATGCGACGGAACCCTGCAACAGCTCTGCATCCGTAAGTCCTTTTCCTTCCCTGCTTTTAGATCTGCATTGCGGCCTCCCGAGTTCGTCGATGTTCATCGCCGCTCGTTGCAAACCCTTGATAGTTTTCCTCTCCAGTGCTCCTTTTTGATCTTTAGACAGTTAGAACTACTGCGGTGGCTGTTCCGCACCCATCTCGAATAGAAACAGATCTCATTTCCCTTGTTTAAAGGCCTCTTTCGAGTGTATGAACCTCTCTGCACTGGTTTTAGGTCTAGAAATTTTTCTTTTCAGAACGATCGTTTGATCCAAAATGATAGCTGCAACTTGTGAAACCTGTTTGTTCCACACTTAGCCAAAAAACGGCATCTGTCGACTCTGTTTCAGCCATAGTAGTTCATGTGACCGGTTTAAGATAATACTGACTGTCAGCACTGCCTGCTTTTGGCGACTTAAGACAATTTTCATCATCTTTAATACTTGCAGCTGTTTAAACATTATCACACAACCACCTGTATGTCATTAGGCCCCTACTTAAGCCGCCATCTCAGACAACCCAATAATGCTTATTCTCCGGGTTATAATAAACCGGAAAATTTCCTTTATCTTGTTGTAGGCTTCAATTTACTCAATGGCACCCAAAGCTGTTAAACCTCCGATTACCTGCAACTGGGTCCCATCCATTGTTACGGAGAGCAAACTGTCAGAATTTGTGAAGTTCGGCCATCTGCCCAAGAAGGACGTCATGTCTTATCATGCTCCTGACCCGTCTGAAGAGAAACCTCAACCCAAGGAAGGGGAGGTGATCATTTTTACCGATCACATGAGCCGGAGATTTGCTCCTCCCGGTTCAAAATTATTTAGAGACGTTTTGCACTTCTTTGACTTAAGACCTCAAGACATCGGGCCCAACTCCGTGTCAAATATCTGCAACTTTCAAGTTTTCTGTGAGGTTTACCTTGGAGAAGAACCCAGCCTACTTCTGTTCAGGGAATTGTTCTATTTGAACCGGCAGAATGAACGGGCCAACGGGCCCAGTCTAGAGCTTGGTGGCATATCAATTCAAAGGCGGAGAGACTGCCTATTCCCTTATGCTGAATTGCCGAGTCATCCAAAGGACTGGAACCAGACATGGTTCTACTGCCAAGATACTTCTCCGGCTGGCGAAAATCCACTGCCCGGCTTCCGCGCATTGCGCCTTGAACCTACTCACCCGCTGCCGGATAAGTTGACAGCTATTGAACGCCTGCCACTCACCCCCAAAATCAAGAGGATTAAAGCTCTTTTAGGGAACGGCTTAGATGGCATTGACTTGGTCCGAGTCTGGATTGCTTGGAGAATAATTCCGTTAAGCCGCCGCCCCGGCTTAATGTGTAATTATTCAGGCGAGAAGAATGACCCTCAACGTCATAACCCTGACGACTTACCAGATGACGTAGTGGAAGCTACAACTCAGTCCTTGTTGAAAGAGGGCACAGTGAATAGTAATGCCTTCGGCTTACTACCTTTTTGCCAGAAGAACCCGGCCCCTGCAGTAAGTTTCCAGCCATCGGGTTATGTTTTATCATGTTAGGCTGTATTCTTACGCATAACCAGTTATAACCTTTTACAGGCAAATGATAGCTTCTGGAACACGCAATGTGATCATGAGGTGGCCAAGAAAGCCAGGGCGGCCAAGAGAGCCTAAAAGAAAACCACCAAGCCCACCACCTCAAGGAAAAGAAAGCCAAGCGCCTCTGAGCTGTTTCAGCTTGATGATACTGATGATAATGAGGAAGAGGTAACCTTTGAATTTCCCTTTCTCCTTTATTTCTACCTTACTGATGCTAACCTTCTTTCAGGAAGACATGGGCAACAGCCAACCCGTCGAGGAAGAGGTAATTGTAATCTCCTCCGACTCCGAGCTTCAGCCGCGTCAGAAAATTCGAAGAGTAACTCGGAAAGTAAGATTTTCACATCCTTTGGCTTACCAAGATCCCGACTTTCTTTTGAAGCAACAGATTTATGAGAGCCGGAGGCAGACCCGGACCAGCAAAGACGCGGAACTCTCCTCCGGCTTACCTGATGTGACCAGGAAACGCCAGACTGAGGTTATCTCCGATTTACACCTTCTTTTTCCTTTGGCGGGTTTCATTTGTTAGCTTCTCAATTATTCTGACTCCAACTATCAGGATATTTCACCTTCCTCCGGTGAGTCTATGCAGTCCAACATGCCAGCCTTCAAAACTGCTCCCAGGTAATATAAACTTGTTGTACCTTATGCTTTATTTTACTCATATTTGCTGTATTTAACCTGTCTACCTTTTCCACAGTGTGCAAGTAAAGCCCAGCAAAAGGGCAAAAAAGAATAAGCCGCCCCAGGAGCCGGTTGTGACTGAACCAGAGCTGGGCACAGCTGCTCCTGATGCCTCTGCTCATGAGCCGCCGCCTCAACCGTCTCATGATGTTCCTATATCTTCCTCTGACCCGCCTACTGAACAAACCTTCAACGATTCTGGTAACCCGGAGGCTCCTAGCCCCGCCAAGGCAAATGATCAGGAAGTTGAAATTCTCAAGACTCAGTTTGTTGAGCCGGCACAGCCGTCTGTACTTGCCAAGTGTTCTAAAGAGGAATTGGTGGAACGCCGGAAGGCCAAGCTGGACGTTGCTGACTATACTCATTTGAGTATTGGAGAGATTGTCTCCGGCTATATCAATCAAGTACAAAGCAGCCGTGACCTGGAAATTAACATGGTGAAGCAGATACAGCAAAAATCTGAGGTATGACTTATGCTAGCTTACTTTCAATCACACTTACTATACCAGCCCCCAAGTCTATTGCTTATGAATAAATATGCTGTAGACTTAGAAAAATTTTTAGAGCTACTTGCCCGGCTTAAAGAAAAAATAATTGAACCAGATGTAACACAATACCTTTAACTTGCGATATACATTAGCCCCCAAGTGCCAAAAATCTTTGCTTGCAAGGTATTTGGGACTTAATATTCAGGACCGGCTTAATAATTTAGAAAGCTTCAGTATACATTAGCCCCCAAGTGTCAAGTATCTTTGCTTGCAAAGTGCTTGGGACTTAATAGTACTTACCGTAACTTTTACTACTATCCGGTGCAATGCAGGCCACCATAAGTAAATTTGAATCGGAGATTGCTGATTTGAAGAATCGCCTGGCAACCCAGGAAAGTGAAATTGAAAAGGCCAACTCCAAATTTGAATTCAGCGTCTCTGAACAAGAGAAGTTGAAGCAAAATTTTGAATCGGAGAAGAAAATTTGGGCTGATGAAAAGGCTGCACTGGTGACCCGGGCCAAGACAGCAGAGGCATCGCTTGCGGAAGCAACGGCCGAACTGTCCGACTTAAAGCGCCAGATATCTCGAATGGTTTCAGCAATCTTCGGTGAGTGACTTACTCAAACCTTCAACGCTGCAAAACTCCTTGAACGACCATTTTAGTTGTCTCCTCTGACTCACCTTATGCTTGATAACGCAGGCCCCAGGAGCACAAATCTTAAGCAGAACATGGTGATCAAGCTGAAGGCGGTTTATACTCTGGTGGAACAGCTCTACACCGGGTCACAACGTGCTCTGGCCGTTGTGGCTTTATCAAACGATGTTCCTTATCTCCTGCAAGATATGCTGAAGCGGCTTGCTGTGCTACCTCAGCGAATCCAAGAGTTAAGACGAGCATCTGCAAGAGCCGGAGCTATAGCCGCATTGAGCCGGGCCAAGGCGTGGCTTCCAGAACTAGACCCTGCTGATATTGCTCTTGGGTGTCCAAGTTTAAAGGAAGATGGCACCGTGTTTAATGATAAGGATTTCACCGCCTGTGTGAAGGATATACGTCCGGTGGCTACTCTTATTGGGAATGATACTGACCTCACCAAGTGTCAGCCGGGTTATGACAAGGAGAATCGGAGAATCCCCATGCCGCATTACGACGATGTCAGCTTGATCCCTCCAACCCGTAAGCACACCTTTGCTCCTGAAGTCGACCCAACCGGTTTAATAGATGATAAAGCTGAGTTTGAAGCCTTGAGTGGCATTGACTGGGCCTCATCATCCTTCCAGGACAAAGCAGCCGGCGGAGAGACGGAGAAGGATAACCCGGGGGCTTCAAGTCAACCCCAAGAGTAGCTTGTCAGGCGCCACCTGCTTATGTCATCATAGAAAACAATGCATCATTTAGACTCGGAGAGTCTTGTAACAAAGTAGAAGATACCTTGAGTTTTGCTATGCCTTTGCGCATGCTTATGGCCCTTAATACTTGCATAAGCCGCCGCCATTATTCTCTTTGTAGTTTGTATGAATCTGTTATGTCCTTTGCAAAAAATACCTTGCATTGCCCTGTAGTGCTCACAGCTATTTTTTCCGGCTTATATAAACCAACCCCTGAGGGTAAACTTAACTCCTGAAAATTGGCACATATAAGTTCACCTGGTTCTTAACAACCTGATGTAACTAACATTAATTCTGGAAGATTGTAATGTATTCCATTGTATCTTCAAGAGGGTCACAAGATACCTAATGTTGGCACTTGTAAAATATTATGAACAAAATTCAAGGGTTTCTGATTCGAATACGATCAGTAACCCGTTCCAATGGGGTTGAGCTAAGATTCGGATATGATCTGTTAGCCCCCAGTGGCTGTGGCAATGCCAATCAAGTGGGTATCGACAGCTATGTTCTCTTTGGTTCGAATACGACCTATGTTTGAACCGGAAGCCCCCAAGTGATCATAAGAGTTGTTTAATGACGTTGATTCGAATACGATCCACGTCAAACCCAAAAGGAGTTAAGCTATGATTCAGATATGATCAAGAAGCCCCCAAATGGGTTTGGCAGTATGCCGATCAAGCGGGTATCGACAGCTATGTTCTCTTTGGTTCGAATACGACCTATGTTTGAACAGGAAGCCCCCAAGTGATCAACGGCTAGATTCAGATATGATCATAAGCCGGACCAAAGGAAAGCCGGATTCAGATATGATCCGCTTCTCCTTGGTTATCTCCACCACCTGACAAGGAAAAAACACATAAACCTTTTTAGGAGTGGAAAAAAGGACAGAGGTCCTGCTTTATTGCTTTAGATAATATACATAGTATAAGTATATACACATTAGAGCCGATGGCTCAAGTATAATAAGGCCGAAGATGAGCAATATTCCACGGCCGACGGGTCTCCTCCTCCGACTTACGTGAGCCTTTGTGCTCTCGAATGTCGATAAGGTAGTATGATCCATTGTTCAGATTCTTGCTGACCACAAAGGGTCCTTCCCAAGGAGGGGATAGCTTGTGCATGTTAGATTGATCCTGGATGAGTCAGAGCACTAAGTCACCTTCCTGAAAGGTTCTGGACTTAACCCGGCGGCTGTGGTACCGACGCAGGTCTTGTTGGTAAATCGCCGAGCGGGCTATTGCCAAGTCTCGCTCTTCATCCAACAGGTCAAGTGCATCTTGCCGAGCTTTTTCATTGTCTTCCTCAACATAAGCCGCCACACGGGGTGAATCGTGACGGATGTCACTTGGCAGGACCGCCTCTGCTCCATACACCATAAAGAAAGGCGTGTAACCCGTAGATCTGTTAGGTGTAGTATTGATGCTCCAGAGTACAGAAGGTAACTCCTCCACCCAACAACCCGGCGTCCGCTGTAAAGGGACCAAGAGCCGAGGCTTGATACCCTTCAAGATTTCCTGATTGGCTCGTTCTGCTTGACCATTTGATTGAGGGTGAGCTACAGCTGAAACGTCAAGCCGGATATGCTCTCGTTGACAGAACTCTTCCATAGCTCCTTTGGAAAGGTTAGTACCATTATCAGTTATGATGCTGTGTGGAAAACCAAAGCGAAAAATCACCTTTTTCATAAACTGGACTACTGTGGCTGCATCACACTTACTGACTGGCTCCGCCTCCACCCACTTTGTGAACTTGTCAACTGCCACCAAGAGGTGAGTCTTTTTATCCTTAGATCTCTTGAAAGGCCCGACCATATCAAGCCCCCAAACTGCAAACGGCCAGGTGATTGGAATCATCCTCAATTCTTGAGCCGGCACATGGGCTCGTCGTGAGAATTTCTGACATCCGTCACATTTACTGACCAGGTCTTCCGCATCAGCATGAGCCGTCAGCCAATAAAACCCATGACGGAAGGCTTTGGCCACAAGAGATTTTGAGCCGGCATGATGACCACAATCACCTTCATGAATTTCACGAAGGATCTCCTGACCCTCTGTAGGTGACACGCAACGTTGAATCACTCTAGTGACGCTGTAATGATGTAACTCGCCATTGACAATTGTCATGGACTTGGACCGCCGGACGATTTGTCTTGCCAAGGTCTCGTCCTCCAGCAACTCTCCCCGGGTCATGTAAGCCAAATAAGGCACTGTCCAATCCGGGGTAACGTGGAGAGCCGCCACCAGCTGTGCCTCCGGGTCTGGTATTGCCAGATCTTCTTCTGTAGGTAACTTAACAGAAGGATTATGCAAAACATCAAGAAAGGTGTTAGGCGGCACCGGCTTACGCTGAGACCCCAGCCGGCTTAAGGCATCCGCCGCCTCATTCTTCCTTCGATCAATGTGTTCCACCACGTAACCCTTGAAATATCCAGCCACAGCATCGACTTCCCGACGGTAAGCCGCCATGAGGGGATCTTTAGAGTCCCACTTGCCTGACACCTGTTGAGCCACAAGGTCTGAGTCTCCTAAGCATCTTACCCGGCTCAAGTTCATCTCTTTGGCCATCCGGAGACCATGGAGCAGGGCCTCATACTCAGCTGCATTGTTAGTGCAAGGAAACATAAGCCGGAGCACACAACAAAATTTGTCACCTCGAGGGGAAGTTAATACAACTCCAGCCCCCAAGCCTTCCAACTGTCTGGACCCATCAAAGTGAATAATCCAATAAGTGTTATCAGGCTTCTCCTCAGGTGCCTGTAGCTCTATCCAGTCGTTGATGAAATCCACCAAAGCTTGAGACTTAATGGCAGTGCGCGGCGCGTACTTCAGACCATGAGGCCCGAGCTCGATGGCCCATTTGGCGACTCGTCCTGTAGCCTCTCTGTTCTGAATAATGTCTCCCAAGGGGGCAGAACTTACCACAGTGATAGGGTGACCTTGGAAGTATTGCTTCAGCTTCCGGCTTGCCATGAACACCCCATAAACAAGTTTCTGCCAATGAGGATATCTTTGCTTTGACTCGATGAGTACCTCACTGACATAATAAACCGACCGTTGAACCGGGTGTTCCTTACCAGCCTCCTTGCGCTCTACCACAATCGCCACACTGACGTCTCATGAATTGGCAGCCACATATAATAGCAAAGGCTCTTTGTCAATGGGAGCCGCAAGAACGGGAGGCTCAGATAACCGCCTCTTTAAATCCTCAAAAGCAGCATTAGCGGCATCACTCCAGACAAAGGTGTCTGCCTTCTTCATTAATTGGTACAGCGGTAGGGCCTTCTCGCCTAACCGGCTCAGAGCGGCAACACGACCCGCCAATCACTGAACATCATTAATACATGCTGGTTTAGCCAAAGAAGTGATTGCCTTAATCTTCTCCGGATTAGCCTCGATGCCCCTGTTTGAGACCAAGAATCCCAAAAGCTTGCCTGCAGGCACACCAAATACACACTTCTCCGGGTTAAGCATCATTTTGTAAACCCAGAGATTGTCAAAGGTTTCTCTAAGATCAGATATCAAGGTTTCCGCCTCTCTGGATTTCACTACTATGTCATCCACATAAGCATGAACATTGCGCCCAATCTGATCGTGAAGACAATTCTGTACACACCGTTGATAAGTTGCCTGGGCACTCTTGAGCCCAAACGGCATAGACACATAGCAGAAGGCTCCGAACGGGGTGATGAAAGCCATTTTCTCCTGGTCCTTAACTGCCATCTTGATCTGATGATAGCCAGAATAAGCATCCAAAAAACTCAAATGTGCACAACCTGCCGTAGCATCAATGATTTGATCAATACGGGGGAGAGCAAAAGGATCAGCCGGACAAGCCTTATTTAGGTCCGTGTAATCCACACACATCCGCCAGGTGCCGTTTTTCTTGAGTACGAGCACCGGGTTAGCCAACCATTCCGGGTGAAAAACTTCAACAATAAACCCAGCCGCCAAGAGCCGGGCGACCTCTTCTCCTATAGCTTTTCGTCGCTCTTCATTGAATTGCCGCAGAAATTGCCTGACCGGCTTATACTTCGGATCAATATTAAGAGTGTGCTCAGCGAGTTCTCTCGGTACACCCAGCATGTCAGAAGGTTTCCATGCAAAGATGTCCCGGTTCTCACGGATGAACTCGATGAGCGTGCTTTCCTATTTAGGATCCAAGTTGGCACTGATGCTGAATTGCTTAGATGAATCGCCCGGAGTGAAACCAACAAGTTTAGTCTCTGCAGCCGATTTAAACTTCATGGCCGGGTCATGCTCCGTAGTCGGCTTCTTGAGAGAAGTCATATCTGCTGGGTCAACGTTATCTTGATAAAATTTGAGCTCCTCTGCTGCACAGACAGACTCGGCGTAAGCCGCATCGCCCTCTTCACACTCCAGGGCCACCTTTCGGCTTCCATGCACAGTGATGGTACCCTTGTAACCCGGCATTTTGAGCTGTAGATACACATAACACGGCCGTGCCATGAATTTGGCATAGGCCGACCGTCCGAACAAAGCATGATATGGACTCTTGATTTTGACCACCTCAAAAGTTAACTTTTCCGCCCTAGAATCATGCTCGTCTCCGAAGGCCACCTCTAGCTCAATCTTCCCCATAGGATACGCCGACTTACCGGGCACCACTCCATGGAAGACGGTGTTGGAAGTCTTTAAATTCTTGTCAGTCAAGCCCATGCGCCGAAAGGTCTCGTAATAGAGGATGTTGATGCTGCTACCTCCATCCATGAGCACTTTAGTAAACTTATAACCACCAACTTGCGGTGCCACCACTAGGGCTAGTTGACCCGGATTATCAACCCGGGGAGGGTGATCCTCCCTGCTCCAGACAATAGGCTGTTCCGACCACCTCAAGTAATGAGGGACTGCCGGTTCAACAGAATTCATAGCCCTCTTATGAACTTTCTGATCACGTTTGCACAAACTTGTGGTGAACACATGATACTGCCCACTGCTTAAATGTTTTGGATGGCTCTGATAACCCGACTGCTGTTGCTGCTGACCTCCTTGACCAGACTGATCTTGATTATAACCACCCTGGTTTCCCTGAAAACCGGATCCTGAACCACCGCCCGGGCCATGAAAGCCGCCGACTCCTGAACCGCCGCCTGGGCCTTGATTGCCATCAAACGTGTTATAATTCTTGAAAGCTTTCATGATTGCGCAATCCTTCCATAAATGAGTCGCTGGTCGTTCCCGGGTGCCGTGTTTCGGGCATGGTTCATTGAGTAGTTGCTCGAGAGACGGACCTGACCCACCAAACCGGGGTGGCTTTCCTTTGCGCTTCTGATTGTTACCCTGTGCATTGGCCACAAATTCCGGGTTACTGTCCGCCTTACGCTTATTGCCTCTTTGACTCACCGGGTTATGCTGCTAACCCTTTCCATTACCGTTCTTCTTTCCCTTCCCTGTCTTTTCCTCATCAGACGCGGATCCTTAGTACTATCAGAATCGGCATACTTGACTAAAGCCGCCATCAGCGTCCCCATATCGTTGCAATCATGCTTAAGGCGCCCCAGCTTCTGTCTCAGAGGCTCAAAGCGGTAATTCTTCTCCAGCATGAGAACTGCTGAGCCGGCATCCATCTTGTCAGACGAATGTATTATATCCTTGACCAGGCGCACCCAATGAGTCGTAGATTCACCTTCTTCCTGCTTACAATTTGTCAGATCCACAATTGACATAGACTGCTTGCAAGTATCTTTGAAGTTCTGGATGAAACGGGCTTTTAGCTTCGCCCATGAACTAATGGAGTTGGGTGGCAAACCCTTTAACCAAGAACGGGTCGTTCCGTCCAGCATCATGGTGAAATATTTAGCCATCGCCTCATCACTAACCTCTAGCAGCTCCATAGCCATCTCATAACTTTCAATCCATGCCCCAGGCTGTAAATCGGCCGTATAATTCGGCACCTTCCGAGGCCCCTTGAAATCCTTGGGCAGACGTACATTACGTAGAGCCGGTACCAGACAAGGAACTCCTCCGGTTCTAGTAGCAACCCCCGCTTCAACGGAAGTCGTCGGGTAAACCGGTGAGTTGTGTTGGGCTGCTAGCTGAGCCGCCAGCTGAGTCGCCCGCTCGTCCTCCTGACGTATCCGATCCTGAACCGGGTTATACCCGTTGGGCTGGTTCCGGCGCTGAGCGTTACTTGACAAGGCCTCTGACTCCATGTGTCTACTGTAACTCGGGCTCCGATTTTGACGAGGCGGAACTAACCAGGGCGGAGGAGTCGAGTGAATCCTATCCTGGCTGTAGGAGTAGGTTTCTTGCTGAGCTACGGCTGTTTGGACAAGTTCTCTGATCTTCCGGGTTTCCACTGCTGTCGGATCATCCCCATCTACCGGGAGAGCCGCCAAACGTGCTGATGCTGTGATTAAGTTCTCCATGGGGTTTGAGAAGTGACCCTGCGGTATTGGTACATAATTGGGCGGTGCCATTTTGCCGTGAAGCGGTGCCATCCCCTGAGGCCGGACTGGACCTCCCGCTCCGGATGTAATAAGCTGATTCGCACCTGGCGGGTTACTTGGGCCGGCCCCGGGTGTAGCAAAGAGATTCCGAGGATCATAATTCTGAGGTAAACGGGACTGAGTTTTCTGATGTCTCCTCCTCATTACCTCATTAGATGCGTTCAGGCTCAACGTGAGATGCAAGGCTTCTGCCTGAAGTTGCTGTGCCCGTACGTCCAAAGCCGCCCGCTCTGCTGCTAATCTAGCGTCCTCAGCTGCTAAGGTTTCTTTGACCCGGGCGATCTCGTCGCGGACCTGAGCCACCTCAGCCTCATGCTCAGATTGGTTCACAGGGATGACTGTAACAGTTAACAGAGCCGTGAGCTTATCCATGAGATCCATCAGTATCTGAGCCGGTGAGCGCACGGGGCCTCCTGCCCCGGCTGCTCCTAACCCGGACGTTATCGCCGCTGAAGCCGTAGAATTTTGACCGGGTTGAGTACCAGCCATGAAGACTCCTGCCCGGTTTGGCGACTCTGAGAGGTCAGGAATAGTGCTGCCATCGGAACAGCCCCCAAGCACGCCATCTTGAACTTGATACAGCGAATCTGTTGAGCCGGCGGATGAATCACCGTCAGAGAGGACGGCCGGCTCACCATCACCTTCAGATCCTTCAGGAAGTTCACCTCCATGGATGCAACCCACAAAGGCACGCTTCACGACGGGTTGAGCTCGGGCGGGTTTCGCACGCTGAGCCGTCTCGACGAGGTCGGTGCAGTTGTCCGGCTCAGGGCCCGGCTCACCAATTCGGCCGATGAAGACGTGAATTCTGCCAAAGGGGACCCGGTAACCGTACTCAATTGAACCGGCGTTAGGGCCCCAGCCTTCGTCGTCGATGTAGATCTTGCTGCGACGACTCTTGGTCATCCGGCCGACTGCGTATCCCTTGAGCCCTTCGAAGCTGCCCTTCAAGAACTCGAATCCAACGTGCGCTGGCCCCACGGTGGGCGCCAACTGTCGTGGAATTGTCACGGCAGATGTCCTCTTGCAAGGACTTGATCGTGGAGCCATCGCAACTAGGAAGCTTAAAGGGGTTAATCGGGACAAAGGACACGCGAGGTTTATACTAGTTCAGCCCCTTACGGTGAAGGAAGGCCTACGTCTAGTTGGGTTGGAATTGCTTGAGGTTTCGATGACCAGGGAGCGAGATACGCTATGCCCGGTTCTCGATCTCTTGTTTCTTGCCCTAAGCCGCCGGCGGGTCGTCCCCTTATATACACGGGTTGACGCCCTGCGGCCTGCAGAGTCCCTGCCGTCTCATAAACAGTGTCCGGCTCGGTGACTAGTTAATTCTACCTTATGATACAAGTCATGCCATCATGGCGGTTTACCACTATGGGCCTTAAGTCGCCTGTGGGCTTTAGACCCTTTATTGAACCGCCATCTTCATGCTTGATCTTGGGCTTCTTCTGATGAGTCCTTCTTTGTGTAACCCGGCCCCTACTGGGCGGCTTACACAAATAGTTATATCCCCAACACCTACGAGGTTCGGTAGTAACTTGATCAGAAGTTCCATGATCATCATCATTAGCTTCCTCACTTACTGGTGTAGGAATCACTGGAACTGATTTCAGTGATGAACTACTTTCCAATAAGGGAGAAGGTACAATTACCTCGTCAAGTTCTACTTTCCTCCCACTCACTTCTTTCGAGAGAAACTCTTTCTCTAGAAAGGATCCATTCTTAGCAACGAATATCTTGCCTTCGGATCTGTGATAGAAGGTGTACCCAACAGACTCCTTTGTGTATCCTATGAAGACACATTTCTCCGATTTGGGTTCGAGCTTATTAGGTAGAAGCTTTTTCACATAAGCATCGCAGCCCCAAACTTTAAGAAACGACAACTTGGGTTCTTGCCAAACCACAGTTCATAAGGTGTCGTCTCAGCGGATTTAGATGGTGCCCTATTTAACGTGAATGCAGTTGTCTCTAAAGAATAACCCCAAAATGATAGCGGTAAATCAGTGAGAGACATCATAGATCGCACCATATCTAATAAAGTGCGGTTACGACGTTCGGTCACACCATTAAGTTGTGGTGTTCCAGGTGGCGTGAGTTGCGAAACTATTCCGCGTTGTTTCAAATGAAGTCCAAACTTATAACTCAAATATTCACCTCCATGATCAGATCTTAGAAACTTGATTTTCTTGTTACGATGATTTTCCACTTCACTATGAAATTCTTTGAACTTTTCAAATGTTTCAGACTTATGTTTCATTAAGTAGATATACCCATATATGCTCAAATCATCTGTGGAGATGAGAAAATAACGATATCTGCCGCGAGCTTCAATGTTCATTGGACCACATACATCAGTATGTATGATTTCCAATAACTGTTGCTCGCTCCATTGTTCCGGAGAACGGAGTTTTAGTCATCTTGCCCATGAGGCATGGTTCGCAAGTACCAAGTGATTCATAATCAAGTGATTCCATAAGTCCATCAGAATGGAGTTTCTTCATGCGCTTTACACCAATATGACCTAAACGGCAGTGCCACAAATAAGTTGCACTATCATTATCAACTCCGCATCTTTTGGCTTCAATACTATGAACATGTGTATCACTACTATCAAGATTTAGTAAAGATAGACCACTCATCAAGGGTGCATGACCATAAAAGATATTACTCTTATAAATAGAACAACCATTATTCTTTGATTTAAATGAATAACCGTATCGCATCAAACAAGATCCAGATATAATGTCCATACTCAACGCTGGCACCAAATAACAATTATTTAGGTCTAAAACTAATCCCGAAGGTAGATGTAGAGGTAGCGTGCCGACGGCGATCACATCGACTTTGGAACCATTTCCTACGCGCATCGTCACCTCATCCTTAGCCAATCTTCGCTTAATCCGTCGCCCCTGTTTCGAGTTGTAAATGTTAGCAACTGAACCAATATCAAATACCCAGGCACTACTGCAAGCATTAGTAAGGTACACATCAATAACATGTATATCAAATATACCTTTCACTTTGCCATCCTTCTTCTCCGCCAAATACTTGGGGCAGTTCCGCTTCCAGTGACCAGTTCCTTCGCAGTAGAAGCACTCAGTCTCAGGCTTAGGTCCAAACTTGGGTTTCTTCACTTGAGCAGCAACTGGCTTGCTGTTCTTCTTGAAGTTCCCCTTCTTCCCTTTACCCTTTTTCTTGAAACTGGTGGTCTTGTTGACCATCAACACTTGATGCTCCTTCTTGATTTCTACTCCGCAGCCTTTAGCATTGCGAAGAGCTCAGGAATCGTCTTATCCATCCCTTGCATATTATAGTTCATCACGAAGCTCTTGTAGCTTGGTGGCAGTGATTGAAGAACTCTGTCAATGACACTATCATCAGTAAGATTAACTCCCAATTGAGTCAAGTGGTTGTGGTACCCAGACATTCTGAGTATATGTTCACTGACAAAACTATTCTCCTCCATCTTGCAGCTGTAGAACTTATTGGAGACTTCATATCTCTCAATCCGGACATTTGCTTGAAATATTAACTTCAACTCCTGGAACATCTCATATGCTCCATGACGTTCAAAACATTGTTGAAGTCCTGGTTCTAAGCCGTAAAGCATGGCACACTAAACTATCGAGTAGTCATCAGCTTTGCTCTGCCAGGTGTTCACAACATCTGGCGTTGCTCCTGCAGCAGGTTTGTCACCTAGCGGTGCTTTCAGGACGTAATTCTTCTGTGCAACAATGAGGATAATCCTCAAGTTACGGACCCAGTCTGTGTAGTTGCTACCATCATCTTTCAACTTAGCTTTCTCTAGGAACGCATTAAAATTCAATGGAACAACATCACGTGCCATCTATCTACAACAACATAGTCATGCAAAATACTATCAGGTACTAAGTTCATGATAAATTAAAGTTAAATTAATCAAATTACTTAAGAACTCCCACTTAGATAGACATATCTCTAATCATCTAAGTGATCACGTGATCCATATCAACTAAACCATGTCCGATCATCACATGAGATGGGGTAGTTTTCAATGGTGAACATCACTATGTTGATCATATCTACTATATGATTCACGCTCGACCTTTCGGCCTCAGTGTTCCGAGGCCATATCTACATATGCTAGGCTCGTCAAGTTCAACCCGAGTATTCTGCGTGTGCAAAACTGGCTTGCACCCGTTGTATGTGAACGTAGAGCTTATCACACCCCATCATCACGTGGTGTCTCAGCATGACGAACTGTAGCAAAGGTGCATACTCAGGGAGAACACTTATACCTTGAAATTTAGTGAGAGATCATCTTATAATACTACCATTGAACTAAGCAAAATAAGATGCATAAAGGATAAACATCACATGCAATCAATATAAGTGATATGATATGGCCATCATCATCTTGTGCCTTTGATCTCCATCTCCAAAGCACCGTCATGATCACCATCGTCACCGGCTTGACACCTTGATCTCCATCGAAGCATCGTTGTCGTCCCGCCAACTATTGCTTCTATGACTATCGCTACCGCTTAGTGATAAAGTAAAGCAATTACATGGCGATTGCATTTTCATACAATAAAGCGGCAACCATATGGCTCCTGCCAGTTGCCGATAACTGTGTTACAAAACATGATCATCTCATACAATAAAATTTAGCATCATGTCTTGACCATATCACATCACAACATGCCCTGCAAAAACAAGTTAGACGTCCTCTACTTTGTTGTTGCAAGTTTTACGTGGCTGCTACGGGCTGAGCAAGAACCGTTCTTACCTACGCATCAAAAACCACAACGCGGTATAGTGATTGCTTTTTGATCTTCAGAAAGAACCATGTTCATTGAATCCAATTCAACTAAAATTGGGGAAACTCACACCCACCAGCCACCTGTGTGCGAAGCACGTCGGTAGAACCAGTCTCGCGTAAGCGTACGCGTAATGTCTGTCTGGGCCGCTTCATCCAACAATACGCCGAATCAAGAATCAACTAGTGACGACACATCTCCTTTGTGTTCTACTCATGCATATAACATCTACGCATAAACCTGGCTCTGATACTACTGTTGGGGAACGTAGTATTTTCAAAAAAATTCCTACGAACATGCAAGATCATGGTGATGCATAGCAACTAGAGGGAAGAGTGTTGTCCATGTACCCTCATAGACCGTAAGCGGAAGCGTTATGACAACGCGGTTGATGTAGTCGTACGTCTTCACGATCGACCGATCCTAGCACCGAAGGTATGGCACCTCCGTGATCTGCACACGTTCGGCTCGGTGACGTCCCACGAACTCACGATCCAGCAAAGTGTCGAGGGAGAGCTTCGTCAGCACGACGGCGTGATGCCGGTGATGATGATGCTACCGGAACAGGGCTTTGCCTAAGCACCGCTACGATATGACCGAGGTGGACTATGGTGGAGGGGGCATCGCACACGGCTAAGAGATCAATGATCAACTTGTGTGTGTATGGGGTGCCCCCTTCCCCCATATATAAAGAAGTGGAGGAGGGGGAGGGACGGCCCTCTACTATGCCGCGCCCTAGGGAGTCCTACTCCCACCGGGAGTAGGATTCCCCCCTTTCCAAGTAGGAGTAGGAGAGAAGGAAGGGAAGGTGAGAAGAGAAGGAAGGAGGGGGCGTCGCCCCTCCCCCTAGTCCAATTCGGACCCGGCCTTGGGGGCGCGCGGACTGCCCTAGGCAGCCCCTCTCTCTTTCCCCTAAAGCCCAATATGGCCCATATACTCCCCGGGAGGTTCCGGTAACCTCCCGGTACTCCGAAAAATGCCCGAACTCATCCGGAACCATTCCGATGTCCAAACACAGGCTTCCAATATATCGATCTTTACGTATCGACCATTTCGAGACTCCTCGTCATGTCCGTGATCAAATCCGGGACTCCGAACTACCTTCGGTTCATCAAAACACATAAACTCATAATACCAATCGTCACCGAACGTTAAGCGTGCAGACCCTACGGGTTCGAGAACTATGTAGACATGACCGAGACACGTCTCCGGTCAATAACCAATAGCGGAACCTGGATGTTCATATTGGCTCTCACATATTCTACAAAGATCTTTATCGGTCAAACCGCATAACGATATACGGTGTTCCCTTTGTCATTGGTATGTTACTTGTCCGAGATTCGATCATCGGTATCTCAATACCTAGTTCAATCTCGTTACCGGCAAGTCTCTTTAGTCGTTCCGTAATGCTACATCCCGTAACTAACTCATTAGCTACATTGCTTGCAAGGCTTATATTGATGTGCATTACCGAGAGGGCCCAGAGATACCTCTCCGACAATCGGAGTGACAAATCCTAATCTCGATCTATGCCAACTCAACAAACACCATCGGAGACACCTGTATAGCACCTTTATAATCACCCAGTTAGGTTGTGATGTTTGGTAGCACACAAAGTGTTTCTCCGGTATTCGAGAGTTGCATGATCTCATAGTCATAGGAACATGTATAAGTTATGGAGAATGCAACAACAACAAACTAAACGATCGTCGTGCTAAGCTAACGGATGGGTCAAGTCAGTCACATCATTCTCTAATGATGTGAGCCTGTTAATCAAATGACAATTCATGTCTATGGTTAGGAAACATAACCATCATTGATTCAACGAGCTAGTCAAGTAGAGGCAAACTAGTGACACTCTGTTTGTCTATGTATTCACACATGTACTAATTTTCCGGTTAATACAATTCTAGCATGAATAATAAACATTTATCATGATATAAGGAAATATAAATAACAACTTTATTATTGCATCTAGGGCATATTTCCTTCAGTTGACTACAAGTAGACAAAAAAATCTTGCAAAACAAGGTGCATTCCTCGCGCGCGCGTGTGTGTGTGTGTTACAAAGCAAGGTGCAGTTCTCTCACGTCTGTCAATTCTCGTCACCGTCATCAAGTTTTGGAGTTCTAATAAATCATTGATTTGCCTCACAGAACAATCTTACAAAATAGATCCAAACAAGTCTTAGGGTTAACTACAAGTAGACAAAAAACTCTACAAAACGAGGTTTAGTTCTTGCATTTGTCAATTGTTACCACTGTCATCAAGATGTGGAGTCCCAGTGAGTCATAAATTTGCATGATCGAACGATCTTACAAAGGAGAGTGAAAATGTCTTAAGGTTAACTACAAGTAAAAAGAACTGTGCATTCCTTAAGGTTAAAACTAGCAAGCCATTGATTTGCCTCACCAAGTCATTGAATTTAGTAAGTCATTGATTTGCCTCATCGAATGATCTTACAAATAGATCAAAAAGATCTTAAGGTTAGCTGCAAGCAAACAAAAATCCCTACAAAACGAGGTGTAGTTCTTGCATGTGTCAATTTTTGTCACCTCATCACGTCAGTGGAGTTCTAGTGAGTCATCGATTTGCCTCATTGAACAATCTTATAAAATAGACAAAAAAAGTCTCAAGGTTAACTACAAGTAGAAAAAAACCCTACAACACGAGTAGAACAAAAGAACATAAATTTTGTCACCACATTAGGAGAAAAATGAGGTGCAGTTCTCGCGTTTGTTAATTCTCGCCAACGTCATCAAGTCATGGACTTCTAGGAAGTCACCAATTTGCCTCATCGAACGATCTTAGAAAATAGACTAAAAAATTTCTTAAGGTTAACAACAAATAGATAAAAAAACTAGAAAACAAGGTGTAGTTCTTGCTTTTGTCAATTCTCGTCGCCTCATCAAGTCAATGGAGTTCTAGTAAGTCATCGATTTGCCTCATCAAACAACAACAACAAAGCCTTTTAATAAAACAAGTTGAGGTAGGCAGTTGAGACTCATAAGATCTTGAAACTAACTCAATATTCTGGCACGTGGATAACTAATTTTCATGCATCCTTGTCCATGATTAGCTCTTTAATGATATTATAGTCCTTCATATCTCTCTTAGTGGACTCCTCACATGTCAAGTTTAGTCTATCCCGACCTCTCTTAACATTATCAGCACGCTTTAACCATCTGCTATGCACTAACGCTTCTAGTGGTCTGCGTTGTATATGCACAAATCATCTCAGACAATGTTGGTTTTTTTTCTTCATTCTAAAATCATCGAACAATCTTACAAAACAGACTGAAAAAGCCTCAAGGAAAAAAAAGGGTAGGCAAAAAAATCCTACAAAATGAGTAAATTTTTCTGCCACACTAGGAGAAAAATATAAATTGATCAAATAAAAACATTTAATAATGCTTTAACCGTCTGCCATGCTGACTCTTCTAGTGGTCTGCGTTGTATATGCACAAATCATCTCAGACCATGTTGAACAAATTTTCTTCATTCTGATTTTTTTCTCAATATAAAAGGACCTAAAGGGGCAGATCCAATTGATCTCGGCCGTAGAACTAAGTTAATCCAACGACCTAGACTGCTCCAATGGCGAGCGTTAAACATGTTTAACGTGCAATTAATATTATACCAAATATTGCACTAATCACAGATTAACACACAAATAATAGCATACCTAATATTCGCATGCAATTAATATATTTCTAAATATTAACGTGCGTTGCACGTGCGCATTTACTAGTTAAAAAAGAAGTGGGGATGAAGAGCCCCTCCACGTTGGTGATTATATTTTACAATTACGCAACACCAACTTCACCCCCTTCATGAACAATCTGACGATCAAAAAAGTCTGAAGGTTAACTACAAGTAGACACAAAAGACCCTACAAACGGTACAACAAAGAACATAAATTTGCTGCCACGCTAGGAGAAAAAAGTATAGGTTGGTCACACAAAAAATTGTATGAACGAATAGTCCTACAGAATAGACCGAAAAAAGTCTCAAGAAAAAGAAAAGTAGGCAAAAAATCCTACAAAACGATTAATGCACGCGCCAGGTAGGGGTCGAACCTACGACTTTCCGCTTAGGAAACGGACGCTCTATCCACTGAGCTACAGGCGCCTTTGTTGAAATAAAATCACTCGGCACCTTCATAAATGTAAATTCATCTATCGTCCCCAATCACAGCGGCTCTTCTCTTTAATGCCCCCTGCAAAGCTGTCGCGATCTGGTCGTTTCGCTCGCGTCCTCCTCCTCGTCGGCGGCCATGATCCAGGCGGTGATGGTTATCAGCACTCTGGGCAAGCCCCGCCTCCTCAAGTTCTACAATTTCCAGGTCCCGAACCTTCTCCAGTCGCCGCCCCTTCTTATTTCTCCTCACGCCCTTTCTCCAGTCTTCACCCATCCACCAGCTGCTCGGCCAATTTCCCCACCCAAATCCAGAACCGCTTCATCTTTAGATCTCCATGTGCTTGATGAAACGCCTTAGAGACTAAGCTCTGCACTTTGTTTTTGTCTGTTGTCCCGCTCACGGATTAATCGGTGGCTGCAGGATTCGGAGAAGCACCAGGAGCTGGTCCGCGGCGTCTTCCAGTGTATGTGTACACACGATTCGCTTTCCTTGTTCTTTCGCCCTCTGTATGGATGATGTGGTTGAGTTATGGAGCCTCTTCTTGCAGTGTTATCTGCGAGGCCCGAGGGTGTGAGCAATTTCGTCGAGGCCGATGCAATCTTTGGACCGGTAGTGAACCTTCTCCAGCTATCCTAGGCTAATCCGGTGGTAGTATATCTGATGCAAAAGGCAGAAAATGACAGCAATGTTTGAAATGTTTGTCAATCTGTATATAAACAGGCTAAACTACCATTAACTAGGTATGCAAATGCTCAGAAATCTTTTTGAAGGAGAGTGGCGAACAGCTATGTAGCGCGTGTTGCTGCAAACATTTGCTAATTGTAAAACTAAATTTGCCCCTAAGTTAACTTTGTGACGGAAAGTTGGAAACAACTGAATTATTAGGGTAGCCTTTTTCCATTTTACCTACAATGAACTGTGAGGGGGAAAAGACGTTTGATTTTCTTGTTTACAATTTGCAGGGAACGAGACTGGTCTACAAGCATTTGGCGACACTATACTTCGTCTTTGTCTTTGATAGCTCTGAGAATGAGCTTGCCATGCTCGACCTTGTACAAGGTAACCTAACTCCTTCCCACGGAATTGTTTCTTTCATTACTATAATTGATAGCTGTGTGCAATGGAAAAATGAGGCTCCATAGATTTGCATGAGGAACTAATGATGTTCAGTGTGTTACCATGCTTCGCATTATTTGAAATGTTTCGGTACAGAGTCTACTTCCTCCGGTGACTGTTTATCTCATTACTGTGGTTCTTTCAGTTCAGTATCCATACACTACTTGTTTACATTTTTGTATTCCGTATTCCCAGTGCAAAAATTCTTATTGTTGCTAAACACTTATGCACACCACTGCACTACTATCGGTTCTAAAAAAGTGTCACTGCACTACCACTACCACAAACATGCAGTCTTTTTTACATCTAGCGCTTGGTGAATTGTTCATCTTTTTTCTCCTCTGTTTGTCACTTTAAGATTCTTCTATGACCTCTTTGAAGAGATAAACTAACCTTCTTTGTCACAGTTTTTGTTGAAACATTGAATAGGTGCTTCAAGAATGTATGTGAGCTTGACATTGTATTTAACTTCAACAAGGTACAATGATTCTCTTTGTTTGGTATTTACTCTGGATAGTCACTGCTATAATAAATAAAGACCACAAAAACATTGGTGTTTTTTATCCTCGTTTGCAGCATGTAGCTTTTTGATACATGGGTCATAAAAATCATATGCAACTGCCCAAACAAATACTTGAATCTAACAAGACCTACAATGCTAGATTACTGCATATCTGTTTCATTTTCCACTACTGACCAAATTTTTACAGTTGGAATTCGAAGAAGCATTCTCCGACTTAAAAGTATATGTTGTTAAATCATGCTGGTGTTTCACTGAAGTTCTGTAGTACCTTGGTAGTGGGCACCTCAAACTTACAGAAGCATGTAGTATTTAGTTTACATCTCAACCAAAGATCAACATCACAATTGAAATGGTAACTTATAAATTCTATATAGATTAGGATAAACAAATAGGTATGAAATACCAAATCTTCTCGAGCTGTTAGACAACTTAACTGTAAGTGAGCATTAGTGTCCTGTAGTCCACCGGCAGTCTGGCAGAGAGCTTGAAGAAAAGTGTAGGAAGGGCCAATCCAATATAACATGCTAATGGACCTGTTAAAAGAGGATCGATAACTTTTTGTTAGTAAGCAATGCTGATAATCGATACTTGAGAACTTTTGGAATGGAAGGCTAGGGCCACCTTTCGCCCAGCATAAACTCTAAACCTGCTGGTGCCTATGATGCTACTGCTCTCCATGGCTCTATCCCCTTCTTTCTGTAGTGTCTACACCATATAACTGCTGGGAGTGCATATATGTAGAGATGCACACTCTTTCTGTTCAGAGTTCAGATCAAACACCAATGGTTCATCAACAGCCTTTTCTCATGTCATAGTGATGATCAATAATACTTCAAAATAACGACCATTCTTCTCTTGGTTCATTGTAATATGATGAATTGCAGCTTCACACAGTTTTGGATGAAATGATACTGGGAGGACAAGTGATTGAAACAAGTTCAGAGCAAATAATGAAATCTGTAGAAGAGATTGCGAGGTTTTTACTCCCTTCTGCATTCAACTGCCATATCATTTATTCACGTGCATGTGCAATTTCATAACAGTGATGCTTTCTACTTGACACAGGCTAGAGAAACAATCAAGCACAACTAGCCTCATACCAAAGTCAATATCGGAGCGTTTCAGCCGTTAAAATTTTCCGCTTGTGTTTCGGACCGACAGTTTTGGAGACTTGAGCAAATCAAATTGATGATCATATCTCCAATGGTCTTTCAGTTCGCTGAAGTCTTGAGCATCTGCCATTCAACATGAAAACCTATTGGCTGACGTGCACATCATATTGTCTCCCTCCCTAGAGTTGTTGTAAGTTGCAACCTGAAATGTGAAGCTGGCATGTCCAGTCTATACAGCTGTATGTGTAAACTTACAAGTACTACTCTAGTTATGTGGCTCTGTGACGGTGTGCAAATGTAGCAAGCCAGAGATTTATTTCTGACCACATTCCTATGGTGATACATGAGGTGTTTGAAGTCCTAAGTTATGCGTGCATTGCACATGAGAGTTTTTCTTTTACCTCTCTTGAGGGTGATGGGTGGGATATCTTTCCTTATATATAATAATAAAGCGATTATCGCTTCTGCCCGCCTGCTTACCGTCGTGGTAGTTTTACAGAAAAGTCCCTGTGTTTTATGATAATTGAACCCGCAGTCCTCTTTTAAGTGACTAATATGAGAAAACGTTTCGGTTTTACAAAAAGGCCCTTATATTTTCGAGTATCAACCCGTGATCCTTTTTTATGCGGGCCGACTACACACGCACGACGCTTGAGCGCACATTCAGATCGGGTCAACGCGGCCGGCTCGAGCGGCTGCGCGCGGCATGGCTGGGGAGGCGGATCCGGCGGCGGGCGACGAGGCGGGGGTCGCCGGTGATGAGGAGCAAGGCCGGAGCGTGGCTTCACGGGCGGATCCATGTCATCCGCGGCTCCTGGGCAGAAAGGAGCGAGGGAGGTGAGGGAGAGAAGAAGGGAGAAAGGACGGGCGGTGCTGCGCCCTAGACGGCAGCTCGCCGGAGCCGGGCGACGGCGGACGGGCGTTGTTTGCTTGGTATGGCGGTACCCCTCCCTCCAGTGGATTCCTCGCTCCTATTCCACGGCCAGCAGTGACGCATGTCCCTTTCCTCCTCAAATGCTCGCTCAAGGTGCTTCGCTCCTGAGCCCATGAGCCTCCATCTCTTCCACGGCAGCGACACAGGCCGCATCTTGAGCCTCCATCTCTTCCACGGCAAGCAGCATAATCAACATGTTTTCTATGGTTTTGTTTTCCCTGCCTCCATCTCTTCAATGGCAAGCAGCACAAGTTTAGCAGTGTAGATTTGGAAAGAAAGGAATTGCAGATCTGGAAAGGAGGAACAGGGTACTGAACTTTTATACATATGCATAAGGTACATCCCAATTAAGAAGATTTGTTTTTCTGTTCTGAACAAGATACTGAACTTGAGAAATTTGCCTTTCTGTTCTTATGTAGCAAATCTAGGAAGGAGGAACAGGGTACTGAACTTTTTTATATCTGCATAATCTACATCTGAAGTTAAGCAGTACACTGTTCTTTCTCCCTTCTTCTCTCCCTCACCTCCCTCGCTCCTTTCTGCCCTGGATCCACGGATGACATGGATCCGCCCGTGAAGCCACGCTCCAGCCTTGCTCCTCATCACCGGCGACCCCCGCCTCGTCGCCCGCCGCCGGATCCACCTCCCCAACCACGCAGCGCGCAGCCGCTCGAGCCGGCCGCGTTAACCCGATCTGAACGTGCGCTCAAGCGTCGTGCGTGTGTAGTCGGTCCGCATAAAAAAGGATCGCGGGTTGATACTCAAAAATATACGGGCCTTTTTGTAAAACCAAAACGTTTTCTCATATTAGTCACTTAAAAGAGGACTGCGGGTTCAATTATCATAAAACACAGGGACTTTTCTGCAAAACTAGCGCGACGGTTCGCTGACGGACAAAGCGATAATCGCTTTATCTTGCACGTGCAAGTGCACGTATAGACTATCATCAATTAATTACCAAGATAATAAAATTAGGCATGCAATGGGTGTCTTGACTAATATAAATATAAATACATTACAAGGCACTTAATGATAGACACAAAGGAAAAGAATCGATACATCTTTTTACGGTATCATTAGGAAACACGACATTTAGCGAGCCTGTGCAACTTTAGTGAGAACATAAATCACAAGGAATTAATAAATGAAGCAAACAATCAATCTCACAATAACAAGCATCGTGGATCAAGAAGCTTCTCATAGTGAGACTGTATCATGTCCAATAACTCATGGATAGCCTAGATCCTTAAGCTAGGAGAAAATAATATAAGTGGACGAAAAATGAAAAGATCTCAACATGTAGAAGCATGGCACATCCTAGAAAAATGGGAGACGTAAATCTACAAAAAAAAAACATTAACAAATAGATAAGATTGTAAGAAGAACATCATAAGTACTCCCTCCGTTTGAATGTTATTACATTCAATATGCGAGTATATCGGTTGTAATAACCGAAATTGCGTAGGAGCTCTCGGCGACCCCCCTCACTGTAATCTATCCCATCCACTAGCATTGGGATTCGCACTCACTATAACAGCGCCGTCGTATTCACTGCTTTCCAACTTTAGTATTCCTGTGCACAGTGTGGGTATATCACCCGAACAGTACAACGCGTTTTCTCCCATAGTCCAGAAAAATGCATCTCCTCCTGTCCTTCACCCCCTCTCATCCGCCAACATCCAACCACCCAGCTGAACTTAATGCACACGCTCCTCATTTCCTTGCAACGGCTCAATCCTTAGTACAACGGTCATCTTCCTCCTCTCCTCAGTTATAAACTTCTTGCAGCTTGCACATTCCGGCATATTGCATATCCACCATCTAGCTCTCTCACTTTCCTCCTCTCTTGTAAATGGTTCTCATTGGCATGTCAAGCTCAAGCACTCCCATGTCAAGCTCCAGCGCCCCCCTTGTTTCTCTTGAGGAGCAGCCACCACTTCCACTCATGGTTTGCCCTTTCTGCAACAATGGCATGGTTCAGTGGTGGGTCTCTCGCACGACAAACAATCCAGGCAAGCACTTTTACAAGTGCGAGCACGAGTGGGTATGTCATTTTATTTGTCATTTATTCAGTACCGTTTTGTTGCGCTCAATTCTGTTCTGTTCCATGAACCCATCTTCCTGTTTTCTTGATTGTTTGAAGACTCGTAAATGCAACTTTTGGAAATGGGAGGAGAACTACATCAACGTCATACGTGCCAAGTGGCCCAGGCTGTTCACTGTTGCATCCCGCGAAGACAGGAAATTCCACCGCATCATCATCGCCCTCCTCCTAGTCAATCTGCTTGCTCTTTTCTTTGTATGCTGCAAGGTGGCTTGAATGCGCCGTTATCTCTCCCGACTTGTGTCTGCAATTCAAGTTGTAGCCGCTTATGAATGAATCAATATGTTTTTATGTATCGTCCCTAACCACTTGTCATCCAATGTAATCATGTATCACAACTTGTACTCCCCTCAGATTTCGTAACCAGATGTATGTTTTAGTTTTTTCATTATCTACCTTCTCAGTTATTATTTCACTTAACTTATCCGTCCTAAATGTTTATAATTTACGTCCAAATGTTGGTCCACGTCACACCGTACCTCTTCGCAATAAATCAACTCCTACCCCTACTGTTCATTTCGTCCCCTAGTCAACGGTTCCCTGCCCAAAAGCCTGCTCCAACAGTCTTAATTGCCACTGTGTAACCATCAATACAACCGACCCGGTGCCCCCACACGCTTGCGTGCTCCCATTATAAACACCACCCCGCTGCACCAGTCCATTCCATTGCAAGCACACACATTTCGGTCCACCCATATCATACGCTACTCGATGCACTCTATGAGCTGGTTCTAACCCAACATCTGATATCTTCATCATTCAATCAAGGTATGTCTCAAGCAAGCGCCTATGTTTAGTCATGACAGTGGGCAACCAAAAGCCGGAACGTCTTAACTTTCGCAATATGTTCATTTTCCAGGATGTCATATTCACGTCCTAGTTCGTCACGCTTGCTCAAAGAGGTGCTAGATGCAGCTGACCAACTAGATGACAGCTCAGATTCGCACCCAGGAGGTCTAGCCCCAACATCACGCACTTCGGTAACAAAAGTTGTCTCTCTTGTTTCGTCTTTCGACGAGTACAAAAGATTTCTTGTTAATGAAATTGGTTGGGGAGGGATACTTAAGCTCCCAGCACTGGCTCGTCTTAACCTACGTTTTAGCAAGTGGTGCATGAGCCGTCTTGATGGCCCCTCCATGTCTGTAATCCTAAACGATCATAAAAGCATGCGTTTCTGGCCTGGAGATGTTCATAAAGTTTTTGGTGTGTCGTGTGGGCCCAAAAGCATTCTTGGTCCTGATGGACAATGCTCCGAAACAACTATCTAGTTCCTACGTTCTGTTCTAGGAATGCCAGAGAAAGGAAATCAGGTTCTTAAATCTGCTGAATCAAACCTCACTCGTCCTTTGTCCGAGCATAGTTCTAGTAATTTAGAAAAAGATTGTTTCAAGATGGATTTCGTTATTTTTGTAATCGGTCACCTTCTGGCTCCGTCTAACAAGCACGACACGTCAATAATTGACTACTGGGGAGCCATAGCCAACACTGACAGGATAGCTGACTTTGATTGGTGCAACTACGTACTGTCCGATCTGATTTCCGCATCACAAATAGTTCAAGCAGACATGCGCAATAACAAGGTCAAGACTCATCTTCAAGGATGTCACGTCTTCCTCCAGGTATCATCCCTAAATCTACATTTACAATTTTTACTTTCCGTATCTTATCAATTACATGCACTCCATTTTGAAGTATTATTCACATTATGCAGATTTTTGTCTTGGACAACCTTAATCTAGGAATAAACAACATCCCTCACGACACATATCCAAGAGTTGCCTCTTTCGACGATACCAAATTACGACGCATGATCTTGGCTACCACAAGTACAGACAAGTTGGCATGGGACTACTCTTGTGCTCCGGTACTAAAATTATTGCACTATATTTATATTTTATAATAATATCATCTCAACTATACAATTGACTGACAAATTTATCCATGCATCCACATGTTTCATATTACTACGTACAAATTCTTATTCATTTCAATTAACTTAAGAAACTGTTTTATATTATGTTTTTGCTTTTCCCATTTATAATACATAATTTACATCCAGTCGCAATCGTACTCATGGATTTGTATTCAAACTTTCTGATTTTTTTAGGTGATGTGCATCACATTTATATATACAAAATTTCCCACAACACCAAAATGTACTATTTCCAATGAAATATCACATAAGACTATTCAACTAAACTTCCTCATCATTACTTAACATCTTACAAAAAAGTTCAGACAAACAGCAACCCTACCTACGTACTAATAAAAATATGATTATATTATAAAACGCAGTCACATATATATATATATATATATATATATACCAAATTCGGCGAAATTTTACCTTTACAACGAATAATTAGTGAATGGTTTTAAAAATGAAACTCAACTTTTCTATTATGCAAACAACTGTTTTATTATCTATCCTCACAGTGCACTCTCAAATCAAGCTAAAAATAACGCACACGCTATTTCCAAACATTACCATAACTACAAATACTAATTAATCTACAATCTCGCGCCATGCTAATTACTAAACATTTTAAACCACTTCGTAACTAATTACATGTCCATACATTTGTACCATAATTAAAAGAGTGCGTTTTTGAACATTTTAAATAATTTAATAAAACCAACAACTTTCAAAAAGAGAACACCTTTTGAAACATACACATTTTCTTATACATGAACATATTTTTAAAGTGCAAACACTCTTTCAAACATAATTTTTCTTCACAAACCAAAACAACATTTTAAAGTTCGAACACTTTTTGTACAATGTCAAAAAATGTTTGCGTGTTGTACAAAAATGTGTCATAACCTTAAGACAATATACGTGACATGTGTTTCAAAAAGTGTATGCAAGCTTAAACATGGTGAACCATGAAAAAAACTGTTTGTGTAGTTTTATAAAATGTTTATTGTCATTAAGAAAATGTAACACATGTATTCCAAAATATATTACCATCTATTCAAACAAATTTCAAAAACATTTAATTTAAAAATCTCCATAATGTATTTGAAAATATCAAAAGTTTATCCATATTTAATTTGTGCGTTACAAATATATATTTGGTTTTGAAAATATAATACATGTGTGAAAAAGGAAAAAATGTAAATGAAATAAACTATGAAAAACAAATTAGTGCGCGTGCTGATTTCAGGGATTGAGAGTTCGGAGTTTCGTTACTGTGCTACTGGGCCGGCCCAATCCAGCAAATACTAGCGAAGTCCCCTCAATGTTTAAAATACACCTGGATTAGAGTTTTTAGTGTGCTGATTTCAGGGATTGAGAGTTTGGGCTTTGGTTCATAAATTTATAAACGATTTTTTCGTCCTTTTTTTTTACAATTTGGGTGGTGGAGCACCCTAGTGCTCCAAATCCGCTTCCCCTGTATACGATGGCATTTTACATTTCCCATGCATTTAAACATTTGTTTATGTACATGTCTGCAGATACGATCACCGCATGATAATTGTTACACAAGGAGTACATTTGACGTTGCCGCTGAAAATCATCCCCGGACAATGCCTCAACGTAATCAATCATCATGTTTACGTCCTATCATACCTCCCTCTCCTTCAATATCTCTGAAGACACCGCAATCTCCGTCGACCCCCACCGTGGGACATATCACCGTCAACGATTTTGCTAACTACATGAAGTCAAACTATCCTCATTTGGTTAGTGCTACATCTTTAACAATAGCGTTCATGTTTTTAATAAATGCAATACTAAAATTTAATAACTAATTTCATACTCCAGGTGTCATCAGATATTGGTATACTTCTAAGACGCAACAATGCCATTGTAACACGAGAAGCAACATCACTGCGCAGTTCAATTTTACAGGAGAACACGACATTTCTTGACAAACTAATGACAATTCTTTCTTCTAGTTGTATATGCTGCAGTATCAGGTCTCTGCCGTGTATAATGCAGAATTCACCTCCTATTAGCACAACACCTACATTTTTACCTATAAGTGGTCGTAAATTGGACATGTCCGATTCAGAAGGTTATTACTACATTCTTTTCGTACATGATTCAGAATTCCACGATTTGGCCAAACCGTGCATCCCTAACATATCATTTCTAAATTGATTAGGTGAAACCTCCTCCTCCACAAGCAAGGTTCCTTTGTTCAACCGAACTACAAAACATTGCGTACCACCCACGCAAACCAAGAAACGACCTAGAATGAACTCCCTTCAAGGTTTGTTGTTCTATCATTGCTTAACTTAAGATAATATATTGCATTTTATTTTTTAACCAATTAAAGTTTAAATTTCGCATGCACATGAATCGTCCTTCAATCAACAGCTACTTCCGCCGCACATACGTCATTTGTTACACCTACAAACAAGCCGTCCACACTACAGCTAGCAAAGACATGGGCCGACACAATTGCTTGTGGTGTTTTGATGCTAAATGATGACCACATCGTACCTGATGGAGCTGTAACGTTTGCCCAAATATCTCATCAGTTGCCTACAAAATCAGTAGCACGTCATATAAAGTATGCTACTGACCACTGGACATCACATGCTAATCAGCCAAAACTTAGTATTGACCGCCTTGCATCTCTTGAAGACTTCATGAACAGACTATCTGAAGATGTTGCTATGAGGTATGCGACTCTTTACATACATTTAAAACTTTATTCACGTCTTACTATACAACTTTAACTAACACAAGTACAATTCTAGGGCTTGGGTCAGACATGATTATCCAAGATTCATTTCAATCAGTGGATCTTCCATTAGAGATCAGTTAGTTGGTGATACACCACTAGACCATGAAGTATGCTCTTTAATCGTCAGGACTCTTGTTATAAATGATAGCATTTTCCTATACCCTTCAGATGATTTCTGGCGTATATTCTTCGAACCTGATTTATCGGTGAGTTCATATAACCATTCCATTTACCTAAATATTTATGGTATTTTATTGCTTACCTTTTATGCAGACATGTATTCTATCTGGTGAGAATCCATGGGAAGTACGCTCCATCCAGAACCAATTCCTATCTCAACATGGGTCCAGTCATCTATCGAATTGTAAACTGGTAATCTTATATTTTCATTACAATTTGTGCTTTTTTAGTAAGATACCAAATAACAGTTCCTATCCGTTCTTCACAGTTCATCATGACCGCAACGCTACAGACTGGATGGTGTGCTTACGCATGGGACATGCAACGGAAACTTATTCACATCCTAAATCCTTGTGCCGACTCATCCCAATATAGTTCTTTAAAGATCACCCATGATTGCATCGCCGACAAACTGCATGTTGGCCTTTACTCATGTTTATTCAAATTCTTCAATACATGGCACGTCGACTGCTTGAATTGGAAGAAAGTATATGATATACTTGCTTCAGATGTTTTCACCAGGTGTGTACTTATAAACCACGCCATCTGTTCCCGTACATCATCCTACGTGTCGGTGAACTACATTGATTTTTCTGAATTGTTCCTTTTTTTAACACATGGATGAATCTGGCATGGCTATGATTCAAATGGCCCGCTCATTCAACGGTGTTGGTGTTTCTGAAATGCTAAACAAGGTAATACAATATATACATTTCATGTTCTAAATACAAAATTAAAATTTTCTTTATTATACCTTGTTCTACAGCATTTTACAAATATATTTGCCGCCCCTATAATATTCACCTTTTTCCCCACCCTTTTAACTATTTTTCACAACCACGTATACTTGCGATGTTATAAATAAACAAGTTCTTTTTTCTTTAGTTTCCCTTGTGTCTGAAATGTGATGTTTTTAATTAACATGTTACATTTTTATGCCGTTAGCAATACCCAACACTAATTATGTTCCACATAAATATCAGGTGAATGTCAGGATGCAGAAAATCAATTTCGTTGGAGACATTGCCAAACTACCTGACAATACCGGAGATCCGCCTGTCGAGATTCAAGCGATCGTCGGCTAGACTAATTTAAATTTCTATTCCCCCGTGTGTTATGTTCATTTTCTTGTTTGTACAACTTCAATTCAATAAGCTACGACTTTTGAATGTAATATTTTCAAAATTTCAAAACTAACGTTCTATTTCACATATCCTTTCGGAAATCGTCATCCCTAACGTCCCTCTTAATGTTTAAAGATGTTTCACTCTATTACTTCATATAGAATTATCTCCTATGTCCAATATCCTTTAGCAAAATGTACTCTTTCCAAAATATTCTTCCTGCGGTCCTATAACTGATTTTGCCATTTTCAATTTTCATTACATTTCCTTCCAATTTCACCTCCGAATCAAGGCAATTGGATGAGCTGTCCTCATGATTTTATCCACTAAGTTCCCTTCGTCATTACGTAGCTATAGATCCTATGTTTTTTTGTCTTTTTTTTAATTATCATCTATAAATTATACACATGATCGGAAAATCCTTACATTTTTACTTCAATATAAGCTTAATGTCAGGATTGAATAAATCAATTGCGTTCGACACCTTGCCAAACTCCATGACAAAACCGGACAACCCCCATGTCGATCTACAAGCCATTCTCTGATAGACAAACTATAATTTCTTCTGTTCTATTTGTTCTGTTCAGCTATTACTTTATCACTTCGTTTCCATTTCGCATATCCTTACGATTTCGGCATTCAACACATTAAGACTACATATATCATTTCAATAAATTACGCATTCAACAAATTCACAATGTAGTATTCAGATTTTTTTATTTTATGCCGTCATATTGTTTTCTCACCTATATGCAATATCTTATCCACAAACTCCACTTATTCCAATATAATCTACTTGCGGTCCTACAAACTAGTTTCCCATTTTGAAATGATAATATAGTTATCTCCGTCCTTATGATGCTATTCTCACGCATTGTTAAATTTTATCTTCGTCCTTATGATGCTATTCATCGTTAATTTTTATCTTCACGAACAACATATATCATTTGCACCGTTTTCAGAATTATCATATTAGAATTATCTACATGCAAGAAAATTTCAGTCAACCACAATTTAGTCCTAATTTAACTTTCATTACTAATTCCTAATTATTCATAACCTACGTGCTTTCCACTTCTCACATATTTGCAACACTTCCCGTGTTGTCTTGTTAATAATCATTAAACGTGCTTCCATTCCGTAACCACTTAATCGCACAATTTTAAATCGACCAGCTAAATAGTTTAATTCATTTAATACATATAATACCGATTTCGGATTTTTCCAACTTACTCAATTTATTGCACGTACAATCTTATAAATATAGGTATGTGGCACAACAATTTACGACATTATTTTCATACCGCCCTACCAATTTACACTTATGGATACAACAACGATTATTACGATAAATTTCATCCACGTTATAGAATATTGATTTCACATTTTATCCTTATTCAAATATGCTAACTAATATGTACTAACATATTATTTTAATGTCTAAACTGTTATACAAATTAAACAGCAGTACCCACACCCGAATACTAAATTCTATTTTCTTGTTGTCCATTCATTCATGAAGACAATCCTTCCAATTCTTAATAACCCTAAAGAACGCTAACATCCATATTTTTATACACAAATGCCTATCACAATAATTCTAATAACTAATTTCTTTGGTAATCGGCGTCGTAGTCGCGGCGTATCTACTGTGCTTTTTTGCCGTCAGAAAACCTAATACAAACGATTTCATGTCCAACAGAACGCGATTCTTAAACGGTTTCCTTCAACAATTACTAAAAAGGATACAACACTATGATTTCCTTTTCCTTTCAATTCATAATAACCCGATACAAGGCGAACAAATAAAACACAACAACCTAATTTGAATACACAATTGCCAGTAACAATAATTATAATACCTTATTTCTTTGCTAATCGATGTCGTTGTTTCGTCGTATCTACCGTGCTTTTTTGCCTTTAGAAAACCGACTACAAACGATTTGAGGTTTCCTTGCACAATTACTAAAAATGATACAACACTATGATTTTATTTTCCTTTATAAAACTACATGCATGTAAAAAAACCATTCTTTTATTTCGAAAAAATATATACATGGAATAGTTAACCAAGCACATAACTCTGTATAATTACAAGTTCCATCATAGGCTTTAAAACATTGTTAAACAATTTATACAGATGTCCATTCTTTATTTTCCATTCTTATTATGTAATTGTATACAACATATTATACATTATTTTTTCAATCATAACAATATAATATACAAAGGAAAAATCTATAATTATCTATTCAATCCTGCATTGTTGATTTATTTAACTAGTTTTCTACTAAAGTTTTCCCTGTATATTCATAACAAATATTTCCAACCTAACAATTCCTATTTCCCTAAAAAAATTGAAACACAAATATTCTATATGTAGCAAAGCTATATGTAGCAAAACAAATAAGCATTCTACCCACTGATGATTCCTTCAACATCATATCCATAGTACTTGACAACCTGAATAGAACCGAATACATAGCAAGTACTTAATAACAGTCATCCACTTAAAAACATACAGACCGTTCGACATTGTCTTATAAAATACGTACTACGCGGGGATTAACAATACCATTGGAATGTACCGTTCTACCCAATAAAGTTGTTGACACATGAACATTTTTTCATGGCATGATTGTACTTGGGAGCCATGATCTGTTGCCCTCCATTCTCCCTAACCATTGCAGCACATGAAGCTTGAACAGCGCCACACAGTTCTGCAGTGCAAACAATAAGCATCAACAATCGATTCCAAACACAACAAAACATTACCAAACTCCCAAATAATATTATAAGTGATTTGTTCACTCACGGATTGGAAAATTCCCTTTTTTTGTTCACCATTAAAGCTCAACATGATTTGCAGAACAACGAATGCACTATCACCCCTGCCGCCACATTCGCAGTTTTGGTAATGCACTTCACCATGTAAGGACAAACAATAATGACAAACATAATATTTCTCCTGCTTACCTCTTCACACGGTCTTCAGTCGACCCACCATGACATTTAATTGTCCATTTTGATACATCCAGATGAAATCCAGGGTATACAGAATTTATCAATGAGGACATTCCCTTCAACAATACCATATAATCTTGGAAATGCCTTTTCTCCAAAGTTGTCCCTAATTGCCATGCGTGTGAAGGATCAAACACATGGCACACCCTGCTGGCCATATTTAGTACATACAGAATGTAGTACCCTTCTACAGTGAAGTGCGGAGCCATAACCTGCGGTTTTCAGATCTTAATATGTGAAGTAATAAGGAAATAACAAATTCCATGGGATTTTTTTCTAACACTCTTACCATCCTGCAAGTCCTCAAATCAAACTTTCCGTTCATACCGACCAAGCTAGCCGTTATATCAACATCATTCTTGAAAGGTTCACCAGCCAGCACTTTCCCCTGCGAAATTTTAGGTGCCACATGATGACATAACTCCATAAGGCGTACTGCAATTTCAGAATTATGTTCTAGATTGTTTTTTCTCACCGCAAAGCTGAGATGAAGAACTCTCTGCAGCCTTAACAACGAACCAGGAGCATAAAGCTTTTTATCCTCAGAATATACCAGCCTTCTAAAAATCTCAAATTGTCTAGTATTAACTTCTGCTCCTGGTTTCATCATTGCTTTAATTTTAGCTCCAGAAATCTTTAGTTCGTTTGGGAATGGGTGATCAATCCAACACCTGTCATAAGAACGTTTGGCACTGTCAAATTATTTTCACTTGTTTACGTATTGAGAATTTTACGGAAGTTGACTTACTAACCTCTTTAGTTCCATTCCTTTTGATTTCCGCAGTGCATCGTTACATGACTTCAGTACATCATTAGTTCTGATTATATAAGCTACAGATCCTGCTACAGCAGACTTTCCAGCAACCTTTTGACACTTACACACTGCAAAAACATTCACACAGGATTACAACAAAACATACATGTAATTTTGTTCGCCATAGAGGAAATATGATCCATCTAACCTTCAATTAGTCCATTTATTTGAGATATTGACTTCTGCTTGACACTATGTGGATCATCATCTAACATGATTCCACCTGAAGGATGTAGCTGCTCACCAGCTGTAACGCTTGCCGCAGGTAATCCAACATCTGATTTCATAAATATTTGTAAAAAAGGCACAACTACAATTAAGTTAAAAATTATATCAAACATAACAGCTATATCCTATTTACTTATTTATTTGTTAACCCACCCAAACTCTTAACCTTGACGGCCTCAAGCGCAAGTACATTGTATGTTTCGTCGATCTTAACAGTTTCACTCACAACGGTACATCGTTCATTGGTTCTTTCACCAACCAAAAAATTTTCTCTTTTTTTCGCCGGCCTCCTGGCATAGAATTTCAACACTAGAGCATTGTTTGAAATGTGTTAGCATTCTTTTCAACAAGCATCGCATACATTTTCAATGCGACATTGTATGAAAATAAACATGATATATTTCTCTAAATTGTTAAATAAATTAATCCTTTTAACTAGAAACTAAATACATTTCATATTCATGCATTTTCAAGCTATTATTTTTATTTTCATACAAAATATTCGTCCTAGTTAAAAGGATTAACCTGGTTGCGCCGTCTCATAGCGACCAGCATGTGTACCTCCAATAATATTCGTCCTAGTGCTAACAACTGCAGTTATTATTGTGCAATACAAATTAATTAAGCCCAACAAGTGCATATCAAGGTTTGTTCTACATCATTACAGGAAAATGCACTCTTACCATGCATCCCTGAATTTCCGATAACTGAACTTTCATCATGTGGCAAGACTGAATGTTCTGTTGAATGTACTGCTACTGTAATCTCCCCTGTACCTTGCCTCCTGGCACTAGCGCCGCTCCAGCCGGGCCCAAGCAAGCCTGCAAGTCAGTACACGCATCTATAAATGGGCATCCTGAAGAAAGTGTACACCATGTGCTTAGCTCAAAAAACACATCTGTTTTCATTCCAGCCAGTACCTCTGCTACCGTTTTCACATCATGGTCCTCATGAACACATACGGATCCTGTGAAGTATAAGATGAGTAAAATCAGCTATCATCCTACCCACTCCAGCTCATATAGGTTACCATATAAAGAAAGTTCAGCTATGCCAAATTTGTCAATGCTCGAATGTGCCTCACCTGTAACACTTGCCCCACCTTGATTATATTCATTAACCACCTTTGGGTTTTCGCTATCAAGAACCACACCTACACAGAGATTCAACAAGTCATAAATTGTATCCGAAATGCATACAAATCATCCTAAACTATATATTTTACCTTCTAGTAATCGAGTTTTCAACTTTGGCATCCCTGCACATTTCCCTACATTATGCAGCATGCACAGTCATTTGCTTGGGGTAAATAAAAATAAACAAAAAATTAATTTACAGCCAACATTCTCATTACCCTGTAAGGCTTTTCCTATTACGCCACCATAGTTTTTCAATCTTTTAGCCTATAGATACATTGTGCCATTTCATGCTGTTCTACCAGACTCCTTATTTTATCCACATCATTTGAATCAACCTTGGAAATAACCTGAGTGAACTCATCACTAGTTGAGTCTGCCTTCTCCTTAGAAGTCCTAAACAGATCTTTAATATACAGAAGAGCCTGGCCACACAAATATCTTACAATCAAATTAACAGTTTGAGATAACATATATAATCAACACAATTCACAATCTTTTTAAAACTCCACACCTCAGAGTGAATACAACCGCCCCCCGATGGTATGGCTGATTGAGATACTTTGACCTGCATCCATAGTAATTAAATATATATGGTGTTGTACTAAATAGAATTTGGAAAATTATTGCATAGAAACAATAATTATCTGCTTACCTTCAATACTTCAAACTTCATCTCCCCAGCTTCGACTAAGGTATCTGCCTCTATGAAAGCTCGCACAACTGATGAGGAGTATAGATTAACATGAGCTAATTGGGACGTGTCTAGGGTCAAAAACCCTGTATCCACAGAGCTGAAGTAGTGTATCTGTAACAACAACTTATTAGTGAACTGCAATCATATTGCCATTAAGCATAAATCGGTTCAAGATGAAACAAAATAATGTACTAAAGACATTACATCAGTGCCATTGATCATCGTACCTGCAGGATGGTTGGACAACCATAGAGACAAATAGATTTGTATCCGTTCATTTTCGCCTCTGCCAGGCTCATGGCACCTCTTATTATCTCCTCCAAAGCATATCTACCGTAGTTCCAATGATAAATCTTCGATGGATCGTCAACTAGCTGGTAAGCATCGGTTGGGACGTGGTTTCGACCATCCCCTGGTCCAAACACTGCAGCAACAGCAAGCATAGCACTCCCCAACTCCGTTTTCAGCCTCTGCCGTGCACTCATTGTCGAGTCAACCGGCTCTTGGAGTTTCTTAACTAGATCTCCGACAGTTAGCTCAGCTTCCATCGGCTCCATGCCCAGTAGTAACCTAGCCCTCACGCACTGCTGACCGCTTGGCCGTCCTACCTGCCTCTGAAGAGTAAGACCTCCTTTTCTTAAATCCATATAAGAAAAAATCTCAATCTCACCCAAGATTGACTTCACACCGCCTGAAAGCCTCATACTACTGTCGCTCGGATCGATTCTTTCCAGCAGAGAATGAGTGAAGGAGATAAAGTTCTTCCCAGTTTTTCCTAGCTTCAATATTCCTCCAAGGCCAATGGCACGAACTACTTGCTTCTGCTCTTCCCCCCATTTTTCCAAAGCCAAAGCAACTTCGTCAAGCGTGAAATTGCTCCTAACTATGCAACCATCGACAGTAACAGCATCCTTATGCTCTCCAATCAGATCATTTTTTATCTTGCGGCTAATCCACGAAGCCTGACTGCTTGAACCCGACCTATACTGCCCCCCTTCAGGTCCAACGTACCCATGGCCTCCTCTAAGCAAGTTTTGCATTGTATCCCTAACATATTTTGAAAGGAAACCAACCAACAGAAATCAATCGAAGAATAGAAGACAGGGGCCAAGGTTTAATCAAGATTTTTAAATAAAATTACCTTCAAAGACGATACGAAGCAACCGGATGAGTAGCACTCGCTCCCGGCGCTCCGGTTCTTCCTGAAGAGATAAGCTCCTCCTAGTCTCACCGGCTATCGTCTTCAAGTCTACACCAGCTGCCTTTATCCATCGGAGTGGTAATGTAGTACAGATGCAATCAATTTCGTGTGCAAAGTTTTCTCCCTGCCAAAACGTCGCCTCGCAATTGCGGGACAGAGCAGCACTTAATCCTTCCATGGTGTAGCCATGCAGAGGCTACAGCACGCCAGTTGTACATCCTACATTGCTAGAATAAACACTGTTACACACCATCTGATAGTTCTTTTATTCCATTCTATTGTTTTGCATGCAAACGCTAGCCTCTACTGCAGCCAAGTACGCGTACATCACACGCATACTGTCACGTCTGGCACACATTATTCACCGTGCACCCGCACCCATCACGTATGTGCCATGCGCATCTCAAGCGGGTCGCGTCGCACCCGAGGGGTCGCAGCACCCCTGTATACATGACCCGTCGTACGATACCCAGCTGTCAACCTACACCACGCGTGCCGTCGAACTCCATAAGGCCACACCACATGACCAAGCACAACCATGGTCAAACCAAAAGAGGATTTTCTTTCCCAATGCATCCGGACGGTCAAGAGACTTCCCATGGTTGTTCATGGAATGCAACTTAACGATGACAAATATACTTTTCAAAAATAGAATAATATTGTTTAACGATTACAAATACTTAACGCATTACATATAGTTTACTTCGTACATTGTTTATTTATTACATAATCTACCGATAAATATGTCTCAAAACCCGATGATACAGTCTGGTGCTTTGACCATGCTTGCTTCCATCCTGCAAACCAGCTGCAGAAGGTTCCTCTTTATTAGGTGCAAATCCATCTGCAAAATCACAAATTAAAAAATGGAAACTAATATTTGTAAGAGGCCGACAAATAACAAATGGAAATTAATATTTTTAAGAGTGAAGCGATATTATAAAATCATAACGAATTTTCCATACATTAAAATTTTCTTAACATACCTCATTAATCTTCTCACAAACAACATAGCCATCGAAACTCGTCATATAGTGCACCACATAGTAACCGCTCTGTAATCTGCATTACATTAAATTTAAAAAAAATCACATATGCAACCAAAAATTATATACGATATATATGTTGAAATGTACTCACATAGTTGCCATCGCATTCAAATTTGGATGGAAGATGTACTCCCACCCATTTGTGTCGATTTCAATCCCTTCAAAATAAGTCTTGAAGCACATCGCCAATCCGTTAATAAGTACCGAACATCTAGCTAAATGATGTTCCTCAACAGATATAGGCCCTAAGCAAGACCTTACTGGATCTAAAACATGAAGCTTCTTGCCGAAACGGTCAAATATATACAATACCCAACTCTTGTCATTCTCCTGGTACGGAGCAATCAGCTGTTCAAAACGTGATCTTATTTGAATTAGTCAAATTACATTTTCTAAACTGCATACCAATAAATTTTTTAAATCGTAACTCACCATTTTGCATGACTCCACGTCGTAGCCAATGTGCTCACCGACAAACAAGTCGTTTATTGCCTTCCTCAACCACGAGCTGGTCGTGTGCAGAATCGACCCCTATTAACCAAAATTATAAATTACTTTGATTCAATATTCTTAATTTTAATATAATAGTAAATATTAGTTTAATTTATATCCCACCGCAAACATTGGATGAAGATAGTGTCTCCAACGGCTCTTATCAACTGGTGAACACCATTTCGACTCATTCTCCCTGCTCATCCGGCAGAATAGATCAAATCCAACATAATTCATCCTACCACCAGGATTCAATAATTCAAATATTGCATTGCCATCTAGCTTCATCTCGGTAGGATTTTCTAGCTGGACCCATACCCTGTTTATTACCCTTAATTAGCCATTGTAATTGTACATTAATTATAAATGGAAATTTACCAGGACTTAAAATCATTGACTAACCTTGACTTTATTGTACGAGAACAATCTATTAAATTCTGGTAACCTAACTCCTCACCACCGCTTCCAAATGTTGGAAATTTCAGACCCATGTCGAAAGGAGATGTACCACATTTCAGATTTATTGTTTTTTCTTCACTAGTTCAATATCAAATTCATCATTGTCTTCATCTGAATATGAAGAAACAACACGTGGCCTTTTCCCTAAAAGAAACACATTTGTCCTCTTTAAGCAATATCTATTTGTATACAACTATGAATTAATTATGGATTGTTTTAAGTACATCATTACATTCCATGAATCAAATATAATAACATATAGCAAAAAATGTTCTTATAAATGTTCTTATATTGCGAGACGCAAAAATGAACCACAACAACGGCACATGCAATCCGACCACATGTAGATATTTGACAATTCCAACTACATTGTTTGGCCTACATTTATGTTATGTTTTTTGTTTATTATGTTTATAACCACTACATAATTCTCAATTAATTAATAATTAATATGCATTCGTCAAATTGAGATTTGTTCATCGATTCGCAAATATTTACGTGCTACAATAGAATGTGCTATGACACTAATGATAACATATTTGTTTAAATTTATTTTATTATCACGACATTAAAAAACTTAAATAATAATTTGTTACACCATTTCCCTAAAACAAATGCTGATTTCAAAAATATTTTCCTGTATTATTTTTATAGATCCAAGATCAAACTTACTAGTAGGGTCCGGTCTGTAAACAATATCTTCTTCTGAATTGCCCTCACTGTTCAATAAATCCATTCTGTTTGTACATATTTGAGCTTCCGTAGTTGACTCCAGTAATAAACATTTTTTATTCTCGCAATTTGGATTGTTAAGGTCGGGCACGGCAAAACCTGCATTTGTATATTTGTTATTTGCAAACGATATCTTAGTAATATAATATAATTAATAAACGGTATTTATTTCTTTCTGTGCAAATTACCTGAGCTTGATCCATATCTTATAAGATGACCTCTCCCTTTTATATTTTTTGGTGACAGTTTAGATTTCTTAACACTCTGCCCAACAAGATGCGCTTGTGATAAGATACTTGGTGTATGCCTAACGCCACCATGTCGATCAGCTACGAATTGTATTCATTGTTAGGGATGCAGCAGTAGCAAAATTAATGTAATTGCTTTAAATAAATTACTGAAAGATAATAAAATTAAAATTATAATCGCCCTATCACATTGACTCACTCACTACGTCCTATATATTAAATTTTTTTAACGTTCTTAAGACATAAAAAAAGTGTTACGTTGTGTTCTGTTTTTGGTTTCACACCTGATTCTCCATTGTCATCGTTTGCAAGTACATCGTCTTGCGCCGAGTCTAAATAATTTCCCATAGTAAAACGCAAACCTGTTTCCAAGTAACAATTTTAATATCACTTATTAGAATATTAACCAAAATTATTTCATCATAATGTTTTTTTCATGAACACAATCAAAATTTTCATATTATAAAATAAGCACAATTAACAATCAATTACCTGATATCATGGACGACATTTGATCAAAATTAGACTGCAATTTTTCAATGTGATCATTGTACCCATGGGATTTCAGGTAGGCCACCAGCTCTAATCTGTGCTTAGCAGCCTTCTGTATCATTAAAGCCTCGTGGTCAGCAACTCCCTCCGGAGTGACGACACCTAACGATGCACCGGTATCGTAGAAATCTCTGGTTTCATCATCCATGCTTTTCCGATATTCTTCGATCCTCTCAGAGATCCATGTTTTGGACTATGATTTTTTTCATGCAAAAATATATAATTATAACATATAAAGGTTTATTTCATGTAAAGCAAATGCGAAAGCGAACGTAACTTGCCTGCAATGTTGTATACTCCACGTGGCATTGAATCCGATTATTTAAGTTGTTGTAATTCTTAGCCTGCATTACTGTTTAATTAACTATATATAATATAAAAATTATAATTATAATGCATTTTTTCCAATATTTTTCACTTGCCAGCATGGCACCGTATAACCTTCTGCCGTTCGTTACGATTGTATCCTCCTCAATTAGTGCCTTTAGGCATGCACCCTTGTAGTAAGAAATCCTTGGTCTCGAGAGTTGGTCAACACGCAAAAAACCAGTGTCCACCGTATCAAAATATAATATATGCAGCGACAAGTTCGCAACCAGATTGTTAAATAAGCATCAATGTGAGGATGCAAAGAAAGATATACAAGATGGTAGATGTACGATGGAATCACCTGCAGGAATATGATGCATCCATATACGTGGAATCTTTTCTTGCCAGTTCTAACAGAATGATGAACCTTCTTCGCACCGTCAAATATTTCAACAACTATGTACTCCCCCCAGTTAAGTTTGTGCAGAACAGAAGGATCATTCACCATTTTGTATGCATCTAGAGGGATCGATGTCCGGCTCTCCCTGGGGCAGAAAAAAACAGCGGTGCACAGCATAACAAAGGCAACCTTTGTCATCATCTCTTCTGCAGTCAACATAGGAATGCTGCACCGTCTACGTAGCACCTCGATCAACTCAGCCACAGTTACCTCTTTCGTATTTTCCAAACCATCCTTCTCTATACACAACAAACTCCTTGTGTATTGTACTAGTTGAAGACTAGGGCTCCCATCCTCTCTGCTAATCGTGACAGATCCACCATATCTAGTTCCTAGCACCCTTGATACCTGGATCTCGTTTATAGCCACAATTTCTTTCGTTCCAACTCTAAGACAACGTTCATTAGTATCTACTCTTTGATATAGCCACTGAGTGAAGTCTCGATTGAAGGTCTGCATATCATGCATGGTAAGAATACCACCTAGACCTATGGATCTTATTAGAGCTTTCTTGTTCTCACACCACCCCTCGATACTAAGAGTGATATCCTTTGGTGAGAAACTACTTAGAACTAGACTTCGGCCACGAACACCCATCAAGGAGACGTCCCCTAGGCCCCAGCCACCGCCCGATACGTTCGACATACTGCAAGATATTGCCCTTGATCTGTTTTTGCAAATTTAAAATGTCAAATATTTAGAGGAACACATTCAGACGAAAACATCTCAAACAGCAACTAGAAAAGCATGAGAGGTTCATACAAGTTCATATTTAGAAGAACTAACCTTGTTGCCGCTTCCTTCGAGAGATTTGCTCTGGATCTGAATTTCTCAACCATGTGAGAACCAACCTCTGCCGACAAAAGAACAACGCACGGGGAAACACAGATGCTTTACTAGTAGGTTGTTGCAATAAGAGGCGTCGGAAACTTCGTGACACATTCCATTCCTGGTGGTTTGTTTGCATACATATATTACTGTTTTCCTCCGACTGTGCCAGTGCAATGAAAGCTGAATTGAATGCTGACCACCTGTCCCCAGTCACATTGAATTTAGGCTTTTTAATTTTTACGTTTTATATTTGTCGAAAAACTCTTTCAAAATATTAAAAAATATTCAGCATTTAGTTCAGCCGGCTATTTTTTTGGTACGGCAGAAGACTTTTCGAGCGACAGAACAGGCTACTGCCTACACGCTTGCTGTTTCAATGCACAACATTTATATCCATTGCATTCTCTATCCATATGCGACGACCCCAAGTCTCCCCTTTAAATTTTTGAAACGCCCCGTTACCATCGTACAAGGAGAATTTAGTTTTGTCCGAACGATAGGATCTTTTAAGAAATCTTTTCAATTTACAAGATTCCTTTCCATAATGCTCATTACAATATTATTGCATGTTATGAAGGGTTTAAAAAAATAATTAACGGTCACTCAAATCAGTGAAATAGTAACATTTATCAAACTACATCATAGATGTAATAATTAATCTAAACACACCTAAGAATTGAAATGCAAGTTTTTATTCTCATAAATAGATCCATCATACCATGGGCACGTGCTTTTACATAAAACTAGCTCAAACGACAGTGAGTACGTCCTGCCTAGACAATTTTTCTCCTTTTGCACGCCAAGCTGTCAACCTCATCTCCATCATCACTAAAGTAATCCTTCTCAGCTTGGTATTTAGAAGAAACCCTCGAACAACAGTCATGATCGTCTTCCACGTACCAAATTTCATCAAACAAAGTTGACACATATCGATCGGTCTCGCCGTATCCTTCTTCGATCTCGAAACACAATGGTTCCTAAAAAACGTTTACATTGTTTTAGTACAACCTCATTTAAAGAAAATGAGCATCAAAATAATTAAATCATTAAACAAACGGTTTGGAATTCTGTACCTGTGCTTTCACCGAAGTATATTCGATCGTGTAATGAATAAACTTTTTTATCCCATCAAAACACACTGATTCCTAAGATGTTTGCCTATAGTTTTTATTATATAATACATCCTAGATATGTAATGAATATAAATAACAGAAAGAACCTTCTCACACCTCTCCCGAGACGTCCTCATCAACATTTTCTCTGGCATCAAGCTTAGCTATCACTGTTGACATCGGGAAGATGTCCTCTTTCGGCTGCGCCGGACAAGTTAATTCGTAAATGCAAGGAAAAAATTACAATGCTACTTGTCGGTACCAACAAAATCTAACTTCACTAACCTCTTCACGGATCACTTCAACCGACCTCATCCTCTTAGCCATTCTTGCTTTGCAGAGGAAGCTGATCGACCTACACTTGTAATACAATGATCTAACTGTATGACGCTTGTGCGTTTTGGTTATCTGCCTCAAGCACGGGCAATGGATGTATATATAGAACGGAGACCAACAGAAGGTGGCATGTTCTACCGTAGTTTTTGAATTTTGAATCTTCCAGTGGGCGTATTAATTGCGGGCAACTGGCCCGCTCCCTTGACGTGGGCCGGGACCCGCCAACCAGTCTAAAGCAGTTTTTTGGTCGTGGTATAAAGGACTACGGCCCATATTAACAGTTATGACATTTTCAGCTTGTTATGCACTCACTCACTAGGAGGTACCTGCATATCAAAAAATTATTATTCTAATGTATATGTGTTATGCAGCAAGAAAATCTTATTTTTTCATTGTGTTATTCATAAATATATAGTCTAAATTCACAACTAATTTATTTTTTCGAACAAGTGATAAATACCTGTTTTGTTTTCCTAACATTATATCACTACGTATTGTACTAGTAAAAAATGTCTGGCGAAGAAACAATTCTAGGCGTCTAAATGCAAATCAAATTCAACGGTATGACTACAATATATAATGTTTAGTACAATCCGTCCCGATCACATTTTTTAAATTATATTAAAATTCATTTAACGGTTAATTCTTTTAGAGGATTGCAATTTATGTCATGTTTCATTTCATAAAAATTTCCTGCCTTCTTTGAACATTTTAATAAGTGCTGTACTTTTTTTGGGATACTTTGGTGGCGTAGAACAAGTTAGCTCTAATACTTTTACAAAATGTTAAAGCTGGCACCTAAAAAACAAACACGACAATGTTTTTAAATAAGTAAACATTGGTTCTGTTAATACTTATAGCTAAAACATGGAGGTCCAGGTACATCAAATAAAATTGGTCTACAAATACACGCTCATTATATGAAATCCAAGAAACGTGGCTTCATCATTATTCTGCATGATATCATCCTTCACTCAATAGATAACCTGTCGTTGAACATTTTATTTTTCCCGCAGCTGTTCCTGCGATGTCCAGCTACTCCATAATTGGTGCATGTTGATTGCTTCCTTGGTTTAACTCGAGCATCCCCTCTCATTGGGCATGTGGTGCACTTGTGTCCTTCACCCCTACAAATCTTGCACAATCGAGTCCTCTTAATGTTCTTCTCATAAGGTGCCTTATCTCTTGCTGTTGTAGGTCTGCCTCTTAACCTTTTAGGAGGTGGTGCTGATAGTTCTTGGTGACTTCTATCAGGAGAGAACACATCGTTCATTGATTCTGAACTATCACCTTCGCCTGCGCCACCGCCATTCATGCATGAACTTTCAGACCTTGTACGCTTTGCCATGTTTTGGTGCCTTGATTCGGAAAGCTCCTGTGCATCGGCTGGCATGTTCATGCTAAGATCACCCCTGATTTGGCTAGTTGCATTTGACCTGGCTATGCTGGATGCTTTGTCCAATACACTCATGCCATCTCCTTTGTCGCAAAGAGGTGACACTTTTAATAAACCATCCTTGATGTACTTTATAGTAAACTCGTACTATGTACATTAGTGTCGCCAAGCCTTACTAGCTCAAGAGCTGCGTTGTACAGAGCTGAGTGCCGGTACGTAGGTGATTCAATAGGACCCATATCCTTCTAGTAATGCTTTAGGTGTTCAGGTAGGATGTCCCGTGTGTCTACTGTCCAACGCTTCATGATATGGTATTGTGGGATCATCTTAACATCCAGCACCATCATGACCTTCCAAATTAGGAAACAAAACTTAATCAACTGAAGCAGAATCCAGAAGAAGTTCTCAAGCAATTCTATTAGATTCATATGATTTGCATACCTTTATTATGTGGCAGCAAACCATGCCCATATGCTCGAACAGTCCGCACTGGCACTTATAAATCTCCCCGTCATCTGATATTCCTATTTCAAAAACCGTCTTACAATACTTGCTCCTTTCCTCTGCATTGACATGAGTAGCGGTGTACAATCTCTTTGGAGTTATCTCAGCTATAGTGTACGACCCTGCTGCGTACATATGTGATCCGAACATCTCAAACATTGTTCTGGTGTATATTTTGCTCGCGTGCTTTTCCAACGGAATGTTTGCCTTCAGAACAACCCCCCCTGAAATTTTTCAGAAGACGATTTGGATTAATACTATAACTTTATTGAAGATAGAATTATTCCTACACCTAATCTCTACACATAAATACAAAATTTTACCAGTCTGGTGCATTTTTCTTGAAACCCTTCTTTTTGATCTGTGTCAAACTGGAGCTTGCTATATTGTTTGACAAACAAATTCATAGGGCATCCTGGAGGTACGTAGTTCTTCAACATGTGATTGGCACTTTCACTACGTTGTGTGCTAGTCATTCTGGCACAGAATTTCCCAGCAAAATAAGGTTTTGCCCACATCTGCCTCTTTTCATAAGTTTGTATGAGGAATGTGTTCTTCTGCAGTGAATGTTTGTCGATCAACTCTTTCCATTGTTTTTCAAACTCTTCCACCGTGAGCATATCCTGTATTAGCTTGTGAAACTCATCCCTGAATTCACTGCGTTTGTTGTACAGAGTACCTAGAGATTCTTTTGCTTTCTTTAAAACGTGCCACTTGCACCAACGGTGTGTTGCTTCAGGATAAACCTCCTCTATAGCGACCTCCATAGCTCTTGCTTGATCTGCATTTTATAAATAACCAGCTTGAACCATCAGACAAAATTTTAAACAAACCATTGAGATAATTTCAGCATTCCAAGTATATCTACTTACCAGTTAGAATTGTAATTGGTTTTTCCCTCCCATAAGCTTTACAAACTCAGAAAATACCCAGTTGAAGGTCTCAACCTTCTCATCACGCATAAGCACACCAGCGTATATCACACTCTGGAAATGGTTGTTCACTCCAACAAAAAGTCCGAATGGCATGTCATAAAGATTTGTCCTATAGGTAGTGTCAAATGTAATAACGTCACCGAAGTAGTGGTACTGCAATTTGCTCTTCCCAGTTGTCCATATGAGTGTCCGAACTCTACTTTCACTGTCTACACGCACCGTGTAAGTGAATTCAGAGTCGGACTGCTTCAATTCTGCAAAATAATCCATGGTTTTCTTAACATCTTCATCTGCCTGGTCTCTGCTCAATTTTGCACACAACGTCTGCAGGCACCTCTTTGTGAAAGGGACGTTCTCAATACGACCGAAAAATGTGCCGATTATGCTATAAACCTTGCTAAGATTAACGTTATTCTGACGCAACTGAGAAACCAGCTCTCTAGTGTATTTGTCGATGTGCCTGTGTGAAGGGAAGTGGAGTTTCTGTGCGCACGTGTGCAACATCTCATGGTTGTGAGATACTCTATATTCGCATATGTACCAGCCGTCGTCTTCAGTTCTAAGCAATCTAATCATGGCTGGGCACTCTGTTCTTGAAGAACTTGAGTTAATTTTCTTTGGTTTGCCCTGTAGAACATCCGGTATCAATTAGTTTAAACAAACTTTAATCTAAATGATTTGAACATAAACAATATATGGATTTTATCCTTACCCCGCAGTTGCAGAGTAGCTCTTGCATACTTTTAGCTCCTTTGACGTTTGTACGACTCTTTCTGTACCTTATTCCGAACCCGCACTCCCACGAATAAAGATTGTAATAGTCATAAGCTTCTCCAAGAGAATCAAATGTCAATCCCATGGAAGGCACCACTACTGCTTCTCCTTTCCTCTCAGCAAATCCTCTAAATGCAAGTTCAAGTGCACTTATCCTATCTGCGCTTGCAGCTCTTTCATCTGGCATTGCACTGTGCCTATGTCTGTATTTCAGATGAAGAACATTGGCAATGTGAACATAAAAAAAATGGAAATCCTACGATATAAATGTGTAATCCTGTAATGAAAGTAACAGTTTCCAGCTTTGTCTTTTGTTCTGCTTGTAATAAACCTTCTAGTACAGCACTGGAAAAAACAAAAGCAGCATATGTAGATAGAACTCACCGTCGAACCCATCCACTGTTTCCCCTTTCGACATCAATAAAGCTTGGAGTCCTCAATTTCTGGCCTGACTCACAATCTAGAATCGTTGAAACATGCTGCTCTGTGCTTGCATTCGAAGAATCCACCTCGTCGGCTTCAACCACGGTGGAGAGAGCCCGCGTCTCTATGACGGCCATCTATGCTATACCTGCAGTGCACTTTTTCTGCGGACAGAACTTGGATCCAGCTGAAATTTACCGGTAGAAACTTGGTAAACAACAAACTGAGAAGTACCAAATCCAACGTAGTTCATCAAACAGATCGAAATCAAATACAGCTTACCTAGAATCCATGGCGTCTGCACGGTGTACACCCCGATCTGCTGATTTGGTCACCTCTTTCCGCCAAGGTAGAACGGCGGCTACAGAGTTGGCCGGTTGTGCAGATTCGCTAGATTTTTAACTATCAAGAATTCTCTTCTTCTAAGGAAATCTTGATTGGAATAGAAACATTACGAGCAGCCTATCGGGGGCAGTTCTCCAGATCTGGCAATGGTGTTGTTCCAAGCTATGACAAGTCTCGCTAGGTAGGTGGAGGTCGTTCATTTAATTACCATCGCATAAATGTTCTGTACCATGGATGCCGCGTGGAAATATCATAAATGTCCCAGAACATGTATACACTGTTTCGTCATACGCGGCCGGTGCCGTATTAATGCAATGTAATTGTTTCCACCTTTTTGGCTCGAATCATGAGACAACAGTCGGTCGGCAGAGATTTCGTAGGTGCGCGTCGCCGAGTGTTCCTAATCCACCTCCTTGTAATAACATCTTATATTATGGGACATAGGTATTAGTAAGTTTCATGATATTGTAGCAAGACAAGTTTCTACATCACCAACCCATCCACACTTCCAATCAAATCCAACAAGAACATGAGAACAATTCACTTTCTTAGAGTGAATGAATTGTGCTTCTACCATAATTTCTAGTGGTTCACAATCCATCCACATATTTATCTATTCCAAATAGATGTATTTCTAACTATTACATGGTTAAAAATGGGATTCCTCATGCACTCAAATTTATTTTACGTTACGAAATAAAATATGATCTCTGAAAAATCACCCTCTAACTATGGAATCAACCCAAAATTTATTCCATATCTAATAAAATGCATCAAGTCCACAGAGCACTTCTGAATGAAAAATGTCTTATTTTCATTATGCAGTTTGAACCACAAGTGCATTATGAAAGTAATATTTTCAAGCTAAGAATCACGCCATCGCTAAATTAGGCTGATATTACCAACAAACTAATCCATGTAGCTTGCTTTACCTCTTAGAAACATGAGAGGGGAACCATCACTCTTTTTTGGCCGAGTTTCAGTATCTTTCTAAATCATGCATCAACGGTATGGAAAATCAAAAATCAGGTTTTTCTTAACCGTGCATTGACTAAATGAAACGAAGGGAAGGAAACAATCAAGCCTGCAAACATGGAAGCTCAAATGGATATGTCTGAAGCGGCATAAAAACAAGGAATGAAATCAGCCAATGCTCTGAGGTAGGAATTAATCAGGTGAGGTTCTATGTTGGACATGGTTACTTCAGCAACACAGCAAAGACAGTATTATAATATATCAGTTTGCATTTTAACTTTTGAGTTACTGATTCAAAATGAAGTTATAAACTGCTGTCAGATATATTAGCAGTCAAAAAATGTCAGATATGGGCTCCGCTCAAAGAGATGAAACCTCAACAAAATACATAAATGAATCAGGACAATTAAATTAGATCGAACCTCATTGTGAGATAGGAAGTAGCTTCTGTAAAAAAAACTGAAATTTGAAAGGCGGTGTATGATATAAAAGGTTGCGCTGGATTTTTAAAAAGAAGAAACAGTGTGGAGCATGAAACATTAACCATCACCAGTACAATATGTCAGCAACAAACATGAATATGAACAAAGATGTCAAGTGCCCAATAAATGGTACTCCCTCCTTCCCAAAATATAAGGCGCGGTTTGACTTTTTCGGTCTTCGTTGCACAACTTTGACTATGATTTTTATGTATTATATGTCTATAAAATTAGTATACATACATATGAAATAATATTGTTTTGCAAGACAAATACGACGATGCCATTTATACATGTTCAATCCTTATACTTTGATATATATTAGTGGTCAAAGTCATGCATCAAAGACCATAAAAAGTCAATCGCGCCTTATATTTTGGGAAGGAGAGAGTATCTTACTAATTACTCCAAGGTGCCCATAAGGCACATCATCTCTTACCTTTTCTGGTTCCAATAGGGAATATAAGAATTTTATTGAGTAGCTTGTAGCAAAGTAGAAGTACGAACTAATAACAACAAAATTAGGGCGGACAATTGATGCAATATATAAACCTAAGACAACCCACATATATCACCTCATACTAAGATTGGTACAGCAACAATATTAAATTATTGTCAGGTAATATTTGTTTGAGAAGAGACTCAAAATATCCTATGGACCTGATGCTTGTACAAGTTAAGTTAAAAAAGGCTTATACAAGTGTGCAGACTCAACTTGTTTGGACTACCTAGATAACATATATCTAAATATCCAAACTTCCATCAACGGCATGAAAGCAGTTCAAGCAAACAAAATACAAAAAACACTATTTTATGTCCATTTAAGTCATGATTCCTTAGTTATGCATCTCACTACAGTTGCACTATATTCAGGGAGAGCCCACTTAATATAGCATGAATGGATGCATTTATTAGTTCGTAACATACGAACCACAGGCATGCATGGTTTACCGCAAAAACATCTGCACATGTCTGCATAAATTGGGAACCAAACAAATTAGTGGGAACAAATCAAATAGACATGCTTTAGCAAGAGTTTTAGATATGTGATATAACTCTATTAGATTCAAATCCAATAAGAAGAAAACCATTTGACCAGGAAGTGATAAATGAGGAAATGAAACGAATCCAAAATTCCGCCTCTGGATATATCATCAGTGTTTTGGCAGGTTGCAACCTGCAAGTATCAAAGACCACACTAAGACATATCCCCTTTCTTGCTTCTTTCTTGCATGGAAAATACCCTAGCATGCTGACATGTTAATAACTTAAAGTTATGCGGATTCGAACCATTCAATTAGTTGACTTGATTAAACAACCAGAATAAGGGATCCTATTTTCTGTTGCAAGAGTATGATTTAAATTGCAACAAAATTGTTGAGACGATAGATCGTATGTGAAGGAGAACTTATCCGACGTACCCATTCGGCAGTAACGACGAACCCGGCTACATCAGAACCTCATATGCCTCTTATTCCTTGATGTGCTTCACCATCCCCTATATCAAAATCGTTATAACGTTAAGGCATTTCCACAAGCACCTGTCAAGCACTGACAAAAATTATACAAACTGATAGTATTTTTCATAATGTTGCAGAAACATCCACAATAAAAAATGTTGCAGAAATACCAAGCACATTCCTACAAAAATAGAGACTGATCTGACAGAGGCATCAATCATCACTGTCATTGTATTCGAGGAGATGGGGTCATCAAGAAAGAGTAATCTGCTTACAACCACAACAGCCCACATGGAGGCGACCTGGAGCGAAGACAGAGATGAGCTGCAATTCCTCCTTTCACTTCCTTGGCCGGGAAGCAGAGGCCGCGGCGACTACTTTTATCCACTGAGCAGCATGCCCACCGTGGTTGATCGGCCTAGGCAATAATGCCTACTCCATCTTGGGGCAGCGCCGTCACAGATCGGAAATTTCAGCCGTCGCACACACGGGGATGGGTGGGCGACGTTGTTGCCCGGTGAAGCGGCCGCGAGCGTTGGTGAAGCGGCTCCGATGCGACCTGCGGCGGCTCCAGCTCCGGGCGGCTTCGGCGCGCGACCGGCGGTGGCTCAAGCTGCGGGCGGCTCTGGCGCGACCTGCAGTGGCTCGACGAAGGGCACAGGACGGAGCGGCTCCGGCGGCGAACGGCGCGGGGCAGGGCGGGGCGGCAAACGACGCGGGAGGAGTAGGGGGCGACAGGTCGGGGGCGAGAGGTCGTGCGGGAGAAAGTGAAGGAAATATGCCCTAGAGGCAATAATAAAGTTATTATTTATTTCCTTATAATCATGATAAATGTTTATTATTCATGCTAGAATTGTATTAACCGGAAACATAATACATGTGTGAATACATAGACAAACAAAGTGTCACTAGTATGCCTCTACTTGACTAGCTCGTTAATCAAAGATGGTTATGTTTCTTAACCATGAACAATGAGTTGTTATTTGATTAACGGGATCACATCATTAAGAGAATGATCTGATTGACATGACCCATTCCATTAGCTTAGCACCCGATCGTTTAGTATGTTGCTATTGCTTTCTTCATGACTTATACATGTTCCTATAACTATGAGATTATGCAACTCCCGTTTACCGGAGGAACACTTTGGGTACTACCAAACGTCACAACATAACTGGGTGATTATAAAGGAGTACTACAGGTGTCTCCAAAGGTACATGTTGGGTTGGCGTATTTCGAGATTAGGTTTTATCACTCCGATTGTCGGAGAGGTATCTCTGGGCCCTCTCGGTAATGCACATCACTTAAGCCTTGCAAGCATTGCAACTAAATGAGTTAGTTGCGGGATGATGTATTACAGAACGAGTAAAGAGACTTGCCGGTAACGAGATTGAACTAGGTATAGGAATACCGACGATCGAATCTCAGGCAAGTAACATACCGATGACAAAGGAACAACGTATGTTGTTATGCGGTCTGACCGATAAAGATCTTCGTAGAATATGTAGGAGCCAATATGGGCATCCAGTTCCCGCTATTGGTTATTGACCGGAGACATGTCTCGGTCATGTCTACATTGTTCTCGAACCCGTAGGGTCCGCACGCTTAAGGTTACGATGACAGTTATATTATGAGTTTATGCATTTTGATGTACCGAAGGTTGTTCGGAGTCCCGGATGTGATCACGGACATGACGAGGAGTCTCGAAATGGCCGAGACATAAAGATTGATATATTGGAAGCCTATGTTTGGATATCGGAAGTGTTCCGGGTGAAATCGGGATTTTACCGGAGTACCGGGAAGGTTACCGGAACCCCCCGGGAGCTAAATGGGCCATGATGGGCCTTAGTGGAAAAGAGAAGAGGCAGCCCTACATGGGCTGCACGCCTCCCCCTTCCCCTAGTCCTATTAGGACTAGGAGAGGTGGCCGGCCCCCTCCTTCTCCTTTCCCCCTCCGCGAATCCTATTCCAACTAGGATTGGGGGGGGGGAATCCTACTCCCAGAGGGAGTAGGACTCTCCTGGCACACCCCTTGTGGCCGCCCAGCCTCCCCCCTTTGGTCCTTTATATACTGAGGTAGAGGCACCCTAGAACACACAAGTTGATCCACGTGATCTATTCCTTAGCCGTGTGCGGTACCCCCAGCCACCATATTCCTCGATAATACTGTAGCAGAGTTTAGGCGAAGCCCTGCTGCTATAGTGCATCAAGATCGTCACCACGCCGTCGTGCTGACAGAACTCTTCCCCGACACTTTGCTGGATCGGAGTCCGGGGATCGTCATCGAGCTGAACGTGTGCTCGAACTCGGAGGTGCCGTAGTTTCGGTACTTGATCGGTTGGATCGTGAAGACGTACGACTACTTCCTCTACGTTGCGTCAACGCTTCCGCAGTCGGTCTGCGTGGGTACGTAGACAACACTCTCCCCTCTCGTTGCTATGCATCACATGATCTTGCGTGTGCGTAGGAATTTTTTTGAAATTACTACGAAACCCGACAGTGGTATCCGAGCCAGGTTATTTATGTTGATGTTATATGCACGAGTAGAACACAAGTGAGTTGTGGGCGATATAAGTCATACTGCCTACCAGCATGTCATACTTTGGTTCGGCGGCATTTTTGGACGAGACGACCCGGACCAACATTACGCGTACGCTTACGCGAGACCGGTTTCCCCGACGTGCTTTGCACATAGGTGGCTTGCGGGCGACAGTCTCTCCAACTTTAGTTGAACCAAGTGTGGCTACGCCCGGTCCTTGCGAAGGTTAAAACGGAGTCTATTTGACAAACTATCGTTGTGGTTTTGATGCGTAGGTGAGATTGGTTCTTGCTTAAGCCCGTAGCAGCCACGTAAAACTTGCAACAACAAAGTAGAGGACGTCTAACTTGTTTTTGCAGGGCATGTTGTGATGTGATATGGTCAAGGCATGATGCTGAATTTTATTGCATGAGATGATCATGTTTTGTAACCGAGTTATCGGCAACTGGCAGGAGCCATATGGTTGTCGTTTTATTGTATGCAATGCAATCGCGATGTAATGCTTTACTTTTATCACTAAGCGGTAGCGATAGTCGTAGAAGCATAAACTTGGCGAGACGACAACGATGCTACGATGGAGATCAAGGTGTCACGCCGGTGACGATGGTGATCACGACGGTGCTTCGGAGATGGAGATCACAAGCACAAGATGATGATGGCCATATCATATCACTTATATTGATTGCATGTGATGTTTATCCTTTTATGCATCTTATCTTGCTTTGATTGACGGTAGCATTATAAGATGATCTCTCACTAAATTATCAAGAAGTGTTCTCCCTGAGTATGCACCGTTGCGAAAGTTCTTCGTGCTGAGACACCACGTGATGATCGGGTGTGATAGGTTCTACGTTCAAATACAACGGGTGCAAAACAGTTGCACACGCGGAATACTCAGGTTATACTTGACGAGCCAAGCATATACAGATATGGCCTCGGAACACGGAGACCGAAAGGTCGAGCATGAATCATATAGTAGATATGATCAACATAACGATGTTCACCATTGGAAACTACTCCATCTCTCGTGATGATCGGACATGGTTTAGTTGATGAGCCTAGCATATACAGATATGGCCTCGGAACACGGAGACCGAAAGGTCAAACGTGAATCATATAGTAGATATGATCAACATAGTAATGTTCACCATTGAAAACTACTCCATCTCTCGTGATGATCGGACATGGTTTAGTTGATTTGGACACGTGATCACTTAGATGACTAGAGAGATGTCTGTCTAAGTGGGAGTTCTTAAGTAATATGATTAATTGAACTTAAATTTATCATGAACTTAGTCCTGGTAGTATTTTGCAAATCATGTTGTAGATCAATAGCTCGCGTTGTTGCTTCCCTGTGTTTATTTTGATATGTTCCTAGAGAAAATTTGTGTTGAAAGATGTTAGTTGCAATGATGCGGATTGGATCCGTGATCTGAGGTTTATCCTCATTGCTGCACAGAAGAATTATGTCCTTAATGCACCGCTAGGTGACAGACCTATTGCAGGAGCAGATGCAGACGTTATGAACGTTTGGCTAGCTCAGTATGATGACTACTTGATAGTTTAGTGCACCATGCTTAACGGCTTAGAATCGGGACTTCAAAGACGTTTTGAACGTCATGGACCATATGAGATGTTCCAGGAGTTGAAGTTAATATTTCAAGCAAATACCCGAGTTGAGAGATATGAAGTCTCCAACAAGTTCTATAGCTAAAAGATGGAGGAGAATCGCTCAACTAGTGAGCATGTGCTCAGATTGTCTGGGTACTACAATTGCTTGAATCAAGTGGGAGTTAATCTTCCAGATAAAATAGTGATTGACAGAATTCTCTAGTCACCATCACCAAGTTAGTAGAACTTCATGATGAACTATAGTATGCAAGGGATGACGAAAACGACTCCCGAGCTTTTCATGATGATGAAATCGATGAAGGTAGAAATCAAGAGAAACATCAAGTGTTGATGGTTGACAAGATCACTAGTTTCAAGAAAAGGGCAAAGGAAAAAAGGGGAACTTCAAGAAAAACAGCAAGAAAGTTGTTGCTCAAGTGAAGAAGCCCAAGTCTGGTCCTAAGCCTGAGACTAAGTGCTTCTACTGCAAAGGGACTGGTCACTGGAAGCGGAACTACCCCAAGTGATTGGCGGATAAGAAGGATGTCAAAGTGAACATAAGTATATTTGATATACATGTTATTGATGTGTACTTTACTAATGTTTATAGCAACCCCTCAGTATTTGATACTAGTTCAATTGCTAAGATTAGTAACTCGAAACGGGAGTTGCAGAATAAACAGAGACTAGTTAAGGGTGAAGTGACGATGTGTGTTGGAAGTGGTTCCAAGATTGATATGATCATCATCACACACTCCCTATACTTTCGGGATTAGTGTTAAACCTAAATAAGTGGTATTTGGTGTTTGCGTTGAGCATGAATATGATTTGATCATGTTTATTGTAATACGGTTATTCATTTAAGTAAGAGAATAAATTGTTGTTCTGTTTACATGAAGAAAACCTTATATGGTTACACACCCAATGAAAATAGTTCATTGGATCTCGATCGTAGTGATACACATATTCATAATATTGAAACCAAAAGATGCGAAGTTAATAATGATAGTGCAACTTATTTGTGGCACTGCCATTTAGGTCATATTGGTGTAAAGCGCATGAAGAAACTCCATGCTGATGGGTTTTTGGAATCACTTGATTATGAATCACTTGATGCTTGCAAACCATGCCTCATGGGCAAGATGACTAAAACGCCGTTCTCCGGAACAATGGAGCGAGCAACTGACTTATTGGAAATAATACATACTGATGTATGCGATCCGATGAGTGTTGAAGCTCGCGGCGGGTATCGTTATTTTCTGACCTTCACATATGATTTGAGCAGCTATGGGTACATCTACTTGATGAAACATAAGTCTAAAACATTTGAAAAGTTCAAAGAATTTCAGAGTGAAGTGGAAAATCATCGTAAAAAGAAAAATATGGTTTTACGATCTGATCGCAGAGACAAATATTTGAGTTACGAGTTTGGTCTTCAATTAAAACTATGTGGAATAGTTTCACAAATTCGTGACACCTGGAACACCACAGCATAATGGTGTGTCCGAACGTCATAACCATACTTTATTGGATATAGTGCAATCTATGATGTTTCTTACAGATTTACCAACATCGTTTTGGGGTTATGCATCAAAGACAGCTGCATTCACGTTTAAAAGGGCACCATCTAAGTCACCATCTAAGTCCGTTGAGACGACACAATCTGAACTGTGGTTTGGCAAGAAACCAAAGTTGTCGTTTCTTAAAGTTTGGGGTTGTGATGCTTATATGAAAAAGTTTCATCCTGATAAGCTCAAACCCAAATCGGAGAAATATGTCTTCATAGGATACCCAAAGGAGACTGTTGGGTACACCTTCTATCACAGATCCGAAGGCAAGTTATTCATTGCTGATAATGGATCCTTTCTAGAGAAGGAGTTTCTCTCGAAAGAAGTGAGTGGGAGGAAAGTAGAACTTGATGAGGTAACTATACCTGCTCCCTTATTGGAAAGTAGTTCATCACAGAAATCTGTTCCTGTGACTACTAGACCGATTAGTGAGGAAGCTAATGATGATGGTCATGTAACTTCAGATCAAGTTACTACCGAACCTCGTAGGTAAACCAGAGTGAGATCCGCACCAGAGTGGTACGGTAATCTAGTTCTGGAGGTCATGTTACTTGACCATGATGAGCCTACGAACTATGAGGAAGCGATGATGAGCCCAGATTCCGCGAAATGGCTTGAGGCCATGAAATCTGAGATGAGATCCATGTATGAGAACAAAGTATGGACTTTGATTGACTTGCCCAATGATCGGCGAGCCATTGAGATTAAATGGATCTTCAAGAGGAAGACAGACGCTGATAGTAGTGTTACTATCTACAAAGCTAGAATTGTCGCAAAAAGGTTTTCGACAAGTTCAAGGTGTTGACTACGATGAGAGTTTCTCACTCGTATCTATGCTTAAGTCTGTCCGAATCATGTTAGCAATTGCCGCATTTTATGAAATCCGGCAAATGGATGTCAAAACTGCATTCCTGAATGGATTTCTGGAAGAAGAGTTGTATATGATGCAGCCGGAAGGTTTTGTCGATCCAAAAGGAGCTAACAAAGTGTGCAAGCTCCAGCGATCCATTTATGGACTGGTGCAAGCCTCTCGGAGTTGGAATAAACTCTTTGATAGTATGATCAAAGCATATAGTTTTATACAGACTTGCGGTGAAGCCTGTATTTACAAGAAAGTGAGTGGGAGCACTACAGCATTTCTGATAAGTATATGTGAATGACATATTGTTGATCATACATAATGTAGAATTATTCTGCAAAGCATAAAGGAGTGTTTTGAAAGAAGTTTTTCAAAGAAAGACCTCGGTGAAGCTGCTTACATATTGAGCATCAAGCTCTATAGAGATAGATCAAGACGCTTGATAAGTTTTTCAATGAGTACATACCTTGACAAGATTTTGAAGTGGTTCAAAATGGAACAATCAAAGAAAGAGTTCTTGCTTGTGTTACAAGGTGTGAAATTGATTAAGACTCAAAGCCCGACCCCGGCAGAAGATAGAAAGAGAATGAAAGTCATTCCCTATGCCTTGGACATAGGTTCTATAAAGTATGCCATGCTGTGTACCAGACCTATTGTATACCCTACACTATTTTTCGCAAGGGAGTACAATAGTGATCTAGGAGTAGACCACTGGACAGCGGTCAAAATTATCCTTAGTGGAATAAGGATATGTTTCTCGATTATGGAGGTGACAAAAGGTTCGTTGTAAAAGGGTTACGTCGATACAAGTTTTGGCACTGATCCGGATGACTCTAAATCTTCATCTTGATGCATATTGAAAGTGGGAGCAATTAGCTAGAGTAGCTCCGTGTAGAGCATTGTTGACATAGAAATTTGCAAAATACTTATGGATCTGAATATGGCAGACCCACTGACTAAACTTCTCTCACAGGCAAAACATGATCACACCTTAGTACTCTTTGGGTGTTACTCACATAGCGATGTGAACTAGATTATTGACTCTAGTAAACCCTTTGAGTGTTGGTCACATAATGATGTGAACTATTGGTGTTAAATCACATGGCAATGTGAACTAGATTATTGACTCTAGTGCAAGTGGGAGACTGAAGGAAATATGCCCTAGAGGCAATAATAAAGTTATTATTTATTTCCTTATTTCATGATAAATGTTTATTATTCATGCTAGAATTGTATTAACCGAAAACATAATACATGTGTGAATACATAGACAAACAGAGTGTCACTAGTATGCCTCTACTTGACTAACTCGTTAGTCAAAGATGGTTATGTTTCCTAACCATAGACAAAGAGTTGTTATTTGATTAACGGGATCACATCATTAGGAGAATGATGTGATTGACTTGACCCATTCTGTTAGCTTAGCACTCGATCGTTTAGTATGTTGCTATTGCTTTCTTCATGACTTATACATGTTCCTATGACTATGAGATTATGCAACTCCCGTTTACCGGAGGAACACTTTGTGTGCTACCAAACGTCACAACGTAACTGGGTGATTATAAAGGAGCTCTACAGGTGTCTCCAAAGGTACTTGTTGGGTTGGCGTATTTCGAGACTAGGATTTGTCACTCTGATTGTCGGAGAGATATCTCTGGGCCCTCTTGGTAATGCACATCACATAAGCCTTGCAAGCATTGCAACTAATGAGTTAGTTGAGAGATGATGTATTACGGAACGAGTAAAGAGACTTGCCGGTAACGAGATTGAACTAGGTATTAAGATACCGACGATCGAATCTCGGGCAAGTAACATACCGATGACAAAGGGAACACCGTATGTTGTTATGCGGTCTGACTGATAAAGATCTTCATAGAATATGTGGGAGCCAATATGAGCATCCAGGTTCCGCTATTGGTTATTGACCGGAGACATGTCTCGGTCATGTCTACATTGTTCTCGAACCCGTAGGGTCCGCACGCTTAAGGTTTCGATGATAGTTATATTATGAGTTTATAAGTTTTGATGTACCGAAGGAGTTTGGAGTCCCGGATGAGATCGGGGACATGACGAGGAGTCTCGAAATGGTCGAGATGTAAAGATCGATATATTGGACGACTATATTCGGACAATGGAAAGGTTCCGAGTGATTCGGGTATTTTCGGAGGTACCGGGGAGTTACGGGAATACGAGGAAGAAGCAATGGGCCTTAATGGGCCTTAGTGGGAAGGACCAGGAGGTGGCGCGCGCCCCTCCCAAGCCCAGTCCGAATTGGACAAGGGGTTTGGGGCGCGGCCCCTCTCTCCCTTCCTTCCCCTCTTCCCCCCTTTCCCCCCTTCTCTTAGTTGGACTAGGAAAGGAGGAAACCTACTCCAACTAGGAGTAGGAATCCTACTCCCCTGGCGCGCCCCTCCTAGGGCCGGCCTCCTCCCCCCTTGCTCCTTTATATACGGGGGCAGGGGGGCACCCCTAGACACATAAGTTGATCTTCCAGATCGTTCTCTTAGCCGTGTGCGGTGCCCCCCTCCACCATAGTCCTCGATAATATTGTAGTGGTGCTTAGGCGAAGCCCTGCGACAGTAGAACATCAAGATCATCACCACGCCGTCATGCTGACGGAACTCTTCCCCAACACTTTGCTGGATCGGAGTCCGGGGATCGTCATCGAGCTGAACGTGTGCTAGAACTCAGAGGTGCCGTAGTTTCAGTGCTTGATCGGTCGGGCCGTGAAGACGTACGACTACATCGACCGCGTTGTCATAACGCTTCCGCTGTTGGTCTACGAGGGTACGTAGACAACACTCTCCCCTCTCGTTGCTATACATCACCATGATCTTGCGTGTGCGTAGGAAAATTTTGAAATTACTACGTTCCCCAACAGAACAAATTACTGTCGAGCAATTGATAGAAAAGCGCAAAGTTATGACGATATCCAAGGCAATGATTATGTAATATAGGCATCACGTCTATGTCCAGTACACCGACTCGTGCCTGCATCTACTACTATTACTCCACACATCGACCGACTCCTGCCTGCATCTAGAGTATTAAGTTCCTGAAGAATAGAGTAACGCTTTAAGTAAGATGACATGATGTAGAGGAATAAACTCAAGCAATATGATGCAAACCCTATCTTTTTATCCTCGATGGCAACAATACAACACGTGCCTTGCTACCCTACCGTCACTGGGTGAGGACACCGCAAGATTGAACCCAAAGCTAAGCACTTCTCCCATTGCAAGAAAAACCAATCTAGTTGGCCAAACCAAACTGATAGTTCGAAGAGAATTACAAAGATATCAAATAATGCATATAATAATTCAGAGAAGATTTAAATAATTAATATTCATGGATAATCTGATCATAAATCCACAATTCATCGGATCTCGACAAACACACTACAAAGGAAGATTACATCGGATAGATCTCCAAGAACATCGAGGAGAACATGGTATTGAGAATCAAAGAGAGAGAAGAAGCCATCTAGCTACTAGCTATGGACCCGTAGGTCTAAGGTAAACTACTCACGCTTCATCGAAAGGGCAATAGAGTTGATGTAGATGCCCTCCGTGATCGAATCCCCTTCCGGCAGGACGCCGCAAAAGGCCCCAAGATGGGATCTTCATATGTCTCCAACATATCTACTTTTCCTAACGCTTTTCCTCTTCTTTTGGACTCTAATTTGCATGATTTGAATGAAACTTACCCCGCACTAACGCAGTTTTTAGCAGAACTACCATGGTGTTGTTTTTGTGCAGAAATAAAAGTTCTCAGAATGGAACGAAACTTTGCGAGGATTTTTTATATAAATAATAAGAATTTCTGGAGCCAAGACCTACTGGAGAGGGGCACCTGGGTGGGCACAACCCACCAGGGCACGCCTTGATGTCACTTGAAGCTACGTCGGTATTTCCCCAAAGAGGAAGGGATGATGCAGCATAGCGGCAGTGGGTATTTTCCTCAGATATGAAACCAAGGTTATCGAACCAGTAGGATACCAAGCAACACAACGTAAATAGCCCCTGCACACAAATAACAACCACTCGCAACCCGGCGTGTTAAAGGGGTTGTCAATCCCTTTCGGGTAACAGCGCCAGAAATGGCACGAGGATGGGAGAAAGCTGTAAATATTGATAGATCGAACGCCAAATAAAATAAATTGCAACAAGGTATTTTTGGGTTTTTGGTTTAATAGATCTGAAAATAAAAGCAAACAAAATAGATCGCGAAGGCAAATAATATGAGAAAGAGACCCGAGGGCCGTAGGTTTCAATAGTGGCTTCTCTCGAGAAAAATAGCAAAGCGGTGGGTGAACAAATTATTGTTGGGAAATTGATAGAACCTCAAATAATTATGATGATATCTAGGCAATGATCATTATATAGGCATCACGTCCAATATTAGTAGACCGACTCCTGCCTGCATCTACTACTATTACTCCACGCATCGACCGCTATCCAACATGCATCTAGTGTATTAAGTTCATGGAGAAACGAAGTAATGCAATAATGATGACATGATGTAGACAAGATCTATCTATGTAGAGATAGACCCCATCGTTTTATCCTTAGTAGCAACAATACATACGTGTCGGTTCCCCTTCTGTCACTGGGATCAAGTACCGTAAGATCGAACCCACTACAAAGTACCTCTTCCCATTGCAAGATAAATAGACCAAGTTAGCCAAACAAAACCCAAATATAGGAGAAGAAATACAAGGCTATAAGCAATCATGCATAAAAGGGATCAAAGAAACTCAAATACTTTCATGGATATAAAAAGATAGATCTGATCATAAACTCGAAGTTCATCGGATCCCAACAAACACACCGCAAAAGAGTTACATCATATGGATCTCCAAGAGACCATTGTATTGAGAATCAAGAGAGAGAGATGAAGCCATCTAGCTACTAACTACAAACCCGAAGGTCTACAAAGAACTACTCACGCATCATCGGAGAGGCACCAATGGAGGTGGTGAACCCCATCCGAGATGGTGTCTAGATTGGATCTGGTGGGTCTAGACTCTGCGATGGCTAGATGAATATTTCGTTTACTCCCCTAGGGTTATGGAAATGTTGGGGTATTTATAGAGCAAAGAGGCGGTCTGGGGGGCACCCGAGGTGGGCACAACCCACCAGGGCGCGCCCTGGTGGGTTGTCCCCTCCTCGGGACTCCCCGCAGGTGCAACCAGGGCCCAACATGTTCCTTTTGGTCCATAAAAAATCTCCATAAAGTTTCATGGCATTTGGACTCCATTTGATATTGATTTTCTGTGATGTAAAAAACACAAAAAATAGGAACTGCCACTTGGCACTATGTCAATAGGTTAGTACCAAAAAATGATATAAAATGACTATAAAATGATTATAAAACATCCAAGATTGATAATTACAACATGGAACAATAAAAAATTATAGATACGTTGGAGACGTATCAACATCCCCAAGCTTAACTCCTACTCGTCCTCGAGTAGGTAAGTGATAAAAACAAAAATTTTGATGTGGAATGTTGCCTATCATGTCATATCATATTTCTTTCTTTATAGCATGGGCAACTGGACTTTTAGTTGTTCAAAGCAATAGTCTGGTTTTGACATGATAATTTAGATACACAAGCATATCAACAAGCAACCATGTCTTTAGAAATATCAATGCTAAAATAAGCTATCCCTAGCCCATCATGCTCAAACATTGATCCATTCATGAAACACACTCGAATATTAGTTACACCCAATACTTAAGTACGATCATATTGCCTCCTAGTTGGTGCTTTTATAAGAGAAAATGAAGACTCAAAATAAAATTTGCATAAAATTTAGAGGGAAGTAGGGATTTGTAGAGGTGCCAAAGCTCAAAGCGAAAAACTTAGAGATAAAAACATTTTGAGAGGTGTATCCATCCCACCAACGAAAACGACTTAGAGTTCCCAATACTTTCCATGCATAGATATATCATAGGCGGTTCCCAAACAGAAAATAAAGTTATTCCTTTTTCCACCATAACTTTCACTTTCCATGGCTAGCCGTATCCACAGTTGCCCTCCATACCAACACTTTCCAAGGAATTTATTATTTGGCAACATAAAGTAAATTCATTTTTTTGCATTTCGGGACTGGGCATCCCTAATACCTTTGCCTTACTCCACTAGTAGAAAAAGGGTCAAACGTGAAGCACATTAGTGCCGGTTTGAATTTGAGCCGGCACTAATGTGTACATTAGTGCCGGTTCCAATGGCTAGCCGGGCCGCTCTCATTAGTACCGGTTCGTGCCGAACCTTTAGCACCGGTTCGTGCCACGAACCGGTACTAAAGTGAGTGGTGGCAGGATGTTGTCAGTCCGGGGCCCCTCCAGCACCTTTAGTACCGGGTCGTATCACGAACCGGTACTAAAGGTCGTCCTACATAGACCCTTCGTCCACCCGAGCTCGCTCTGTTCTCCCCCTTTCCCCTCTCCTCTCTGTTCTTTTCCCTCTTCCTCTCAAGCTCATCACACATTTTGCCCAAGATTTGAAGGCCCCCATCCATTCAAATGATCACAAAGGTTAGCAACTCTTTCCTTTCATCTCTCATTGCTAGATTAGCTCGTGCAATGCTTTATATAGTGATTGATTTTTGAGTTTAGTAATTTGGAAGGAATTATATATATGTGCTAGTATTTGATTTATATGAATTTTGAGGTCAAAAATAACACTTAGTTTTGCATATGTAGGTGTGGTTTACTTAGTACCTTCTAAATCTCCGTCGTAACCACCGTCTATCGCTCGCAACGTCCCGTCGCCGGCACCACCTTGTGGTGAGCCTCTTGTTCATGAAGTTTTATATAAAAAATTGATGTTTGTGTGATTTGGATATATAGTTACTCGTATAATTATCTTACCCATACGTTGTTTGTTATGCATAGTGCCATGGTTTTGATATCCGTCCCCGTCGGCCCTCGTTCGGGTTATGATTCAGATGTGGTATATTCTCTTTTAAAACTATTCATTGCATTTCTTGTTTATGACAAATTATGCCCATCAAGTTGACATAGATATTTCTATGTAGGAGGTAGTTGAACCCGAAATTTCAACCGACCCTATTGTCGAGAGGTTAAATTTAGTTGAAAGAGAAAACGAGGATTTGAAGAAAAAAATGAAAAGAATTGAGGGGGAGAAGATGGAATTGGAGTTGCATGTTGCCGATGTCGTTGCTGATCACAAGATTAAGATGGAGAAAATGCGCTTGAAGATTAGAAAGATTAGAAAATATGCCATTCATAGTGAGGCTTGGTATCATTATGCTGTTGGATCAATTGTTACCTTAGTTGCAATGTTGATCGCATTTGTTGTTGCATTTAAATTCTTTAGCTAGAGAGTTATTTGTTTGTTGCATTGAAGTGTTGTATGCTCTTTATGTATGAACTTTATGTATGAACTTTATGTATTGTATTAATTTGATGTTTTCGGTGCTGTGTATTGAAGATGAGCTGTCAATGGATGCATGATGACCGATGCTCTCCCGAGTTCATTAATGGCGTGCGTACTTTTCTGCTTGTGGCTGAGGCAAACAAGCGAGCAGATGGTTTTATGCATTTTCCATGTGCTGACTGTAAGAATGGTCGCAATTACTCTACGTCAAGAACCATTCATGTCCACCTGTTTGAGTCCGGTTTCATGCCCCACTATAATGTTTGGACCAAGCATGGAGAAAGAGGGGTTATGATGGAAGACAATGAAGAAGAAGAGGACGACGGCAGCTATCCTGGCCATGGGTTCCCTGAATACGATGATACAAAAATGAGGGAAGAAGCTGAGCCGGTAATGCGGGAAGAAGCTGAGCCGGCAATGCGGGAAGAAGCCGAAGAAGAGGCATCGGATGAGCCCGTTGATGATCTAGGTCGGGCCATTGCCGATGCAAAGAGAAACTGCGCAAGTGATTTGGAGAAGAAGAAGTTGCAGCGCATGTTAGAGGATCACAAAAAATTGTTGTACCCGAATTGCGAAGGTGACAAGAAAAAGCTAGGCACCACACTGGAATTGCTGCAATGGAAGGCAGAGAATGGTGTATCTGACAAGGGATTTGGAAAGTTGCTGGTAATGATAAAGGATATGCTTCCAAAGGACAACGAATTGCCCGAGAGTACGTACCAAGCAAAGAAGGCTGTCTGCCCACTAGGGTTAGAGGTGCAGAAGATACATGCATGCCCTAATGATTGCATCCTCTACCGCCGTGAGTACGAGGATTTGAACGCTTGCCCGGTATGCGGTGCATTGCGCTATAAGATCAGCCGCGATGACCCTGGTGATGTCGAGGGTGAGCGCCCCAGGAAGAAGATTCCTGCCAAGGTGATGTGGTATGCTCCTATAATACCACAGTTGAAACGTTTGTTCCAAAACAAAGAGCATGCTAAGGCGATGCGATGGCACAGAGAAGACCGTAAGAAAGACGGAAAGTTGAGAGTACCCGCTGACGGGTCATAGTGGAGAAAAATTGAAAGAAAGTACGGGAAGGAGTTTGCAGATGATGCAAGGAACGTATGGTTTGGTCTAAGCGCAGATGGCATTAATCCTTTTGGGGAGCAGAGCAGCAACCATAGCACCTGGCCTGTGACTCTATGTTTGTATAACCTTCCTCCTTGGTTGTGCATGAAGCGGAAGTTCATTATGATGCCAGTGCTCATCCAAGGCCCTAAGCAACCCGGCAACGACATTGATGTGTACCTAAGGCCATTAGTTGAAGAACTCTTACAACTATGGAATGGAACAGGTGTACGTGCGTGGGATGAGCACATGGGGGAAGAATTTGACCTAAAGGCATTGCTGTTCGTGACCATCAATGATTGGCCTGCTCTCAGTAACCTTTCAGGACAGACAAACAAGGGATACCGCGCATGCACGCACTGTTTGGACGATACCGACAGTATATATTTGGCTAATTGTAAGAAGAATGTGTACCTGGGACATCGTCGATTTCTTCCGAGCAGGCATCCCGTAAGAAAGAAAGGCAAGCATTTCAAAGGTGAGGCGGATCACCGGACGAAGCCTCGCCACCGTACTGGTGCTGATGTACATGATATGGTCAAGGATTTGAAGGTGGTCTTTGGAAAGGGTCCTGGTGGACAACCTGTTCCGAATGACACTGACGGATGCGCACCCATGTGGAAGAAGAAATCTATATTTTGGGACCTGCCCTATTGGAAAGACCTAGAGGTCCGCTCCGCAATCGACGTGATGCATGTGACGAAGAATCTTTGTGTGACCCTGCTTGGCTTCTTGGGCGTGTATGGGAAGACAAAAGATACACCCGAGGCACGGGAGGACCAACAACGTATGCACGGAAAAGATGGCATACATCAGGGTCATGCAAGCTATGCTCTTACCAAAGAAGAGAAGGAAATCTTCTTTGAATGCCTGCTTAGTATTAAGGTACCGTCTGGCTTCTCGTCGAATATAAAGGGAATAATAAACATGGCAGAGAAAAAGTTCCAGAACCTAAAGTCTCATGACTGCCACGTGATTATGACGCAACTGCTTCTGGTTGCATTGAGGGGGCTTCTACCGGAAAACGTTCGATTAGCCATTGTGAAGCTATGTGCATTTCTCAATGCAATCTCTCAGAAGGTAATCGATCCAGAAATCATACCAAGGTTAGAGAATGATTTGGTGCAATGTCTTGTCAGTTTCGAGTTGGTGTTCCCACCATCCTTCTTCAACATCATGATGCACGTCCTAGTTCACCTATGCGAAGAGATTAACGTTTTGGGTCCTGTATTTCTACACAATATGTTCCCCTTTGAGAGGTTCATTGGAGTCTTAAAGAAATATGTTCATAATCGTGCTAGGCCAGAAGGAAGCATCTCCAAGGGCCATGAAAATGAGGAGGTCATTGAGTTTTGTATTGACTTTATTCCTGACCTTAAGCCGATTGGTGTTCCTGAATCGCGGCATAAGGGCAGACTGGATGGAAAAGGCACGCTAGGAGGGGAACAAATAATATGTATGGACGGACATTCTCTCACTGAAGCACACTACACAGTTCTACAGAATTCCACCTTGGTGGCTCCGTATATGGATGAACATAAGAATTTGCTACGCTCCAAACACCTGGAGCGGTCTGATGACTGGATTACACGTGAACAAACCAAGAGTTTCGCCAGCTGGTTGCAGACACGTACCATGCATGACACCTCTATTGAAGATGACATGTACTTGCTGTCCCAGTTACCATCTTCGAATATAATGACTTTCAAAGGGTACGAGATAAATGGTAATACATTTTACACGATCGCCCAAGATAAGAAGAGCACCAACCAAAACAGTGGTGTCCGCTTTGATGCAGAAACCAAGATAGGAAAGGAAACATATTATGGTTATATACAGGACATATGGGAACTTGACTATCGACGTGGTTTGAAGGTCCCTTTGTTTCGGTGCAAATGGGTCAATATGACACGAGGCAGGGTAACGGAAGACCCGCAGTACGGAATGACAACAATGGATCTCAACAATCTTGCGTATGCAGACGAACCGTTCGTCCTAGCCAATGATGTGGCACAGGTTTTCTATGTGAAGGACATGTCTACCAAGCCAAGAAAAAGAAAAGATAAGGAAGGCAATGCATCGTATGATGAGCCAAAGTGGCACATAGTTCTTTCTGGGAAGAGATACATCGTGGCAGTGGATGACAAGACAGACATGTCAGAAGATTATGAAAAGTTTGATGAAATTGCTCCATTCACAGTGAATATTGACCCGAGCATCCCGTTAAATGATGAAGATTTTCCATGGTTACGGCGCAAAGGGACACATGCGAAGAAAAAGTTTCACACCCAAAGATCTGGGATGTGATCGGCTTCACTATAATCACTTTCTTCTGTGTTTTACACCCAGGAGGGAATCTCTGTAATAGTTAGGGTAGTTATGTGTTTTGGCATTTGAAACGCGAAGAAATTTTATGTGCAAACAAATTCTTTCATGCCTTTACTGATTTTTTAAAGCTAAATGACCCTAAAATTGAAAAGCATTTCAAATTTCACCCACATAGCATGTGCAAAAAAGTAGAGAGGGTTACCGCAAAAACTGGATGCACTTCGTGTACTAAATGGACAATCTCTTTCGAAGTATCAGGGTTTCGGACGAAAACTCATCCGTTACAAAAGGCATTTCATTTTTTTAAATAACCTAAGCATTACCAAATTGAATATAATGATAAAACACACTAATATTAAACATAAGAAAAAAGAATCACTGAAAAATCTATTCTCAAAGTTAAGTTATTCACAAACTAGTGATTCACACAAATTTCAAATAAATCAAAATTTAAACTATTCAAATTTGTAAACTACCGGTACTAACAGAAAGTTTGTAACTTTTTGTACCTAAAGCAAAAATATTCACAAAGAAACTCTAAATACAGCAAAAAAACAACTCAAACAAAAATAAATAAAGCAAAAAAAAGAAAAAAGCCCACCTACTGCGCCACAGCGGCCTGCATACGACTAGAAACCCAACCTGTTGTTGGGCCAGAATGCAGGCCCGCAAAGGCCCAGTAGGCCCACAGGGCAGCACAGAACATTTAGGCCCAGTAGGCCTGCTTTGGAGAGGAGCTCGAGGGAGCTACCGCACTAGGGCTTATAAACCAGTGCAGACGCCCCTCGGCTAGCGAGGTGGGACTAAACATTTCGCACCGCACCTGCGCCAGCGCACCCCCTTTAGTGCCGGGTGGTAGCACCAACCGGTACTAAAGGGGGGGCCTTTAGTACCGGTTGGAGCCACCACCCGGCACTAAAGGGGGTGCGGTTCCCGCCGCTTGGCCTGGCCAAAACAGGCCTTTAGTACCGGTTGGTGGCTCCAACAGGTACTAAAGGTCCATCCTATATAACTAAACACTTCAAAAATTTTAGTTTCTCCTCTGCTTCTTCTCCTCTGCCCCGTCGCCCGCCGCCCCCGTCTCCATAACCCTCGTTGCCGCCCCCGTCCCCGTCGTCCCCGTCCCCATCGTCCCCGTCGTCACCGCCGCGCCGTCCCGGCCCGTCCCGCGTCGTCCCCGTCCCCGTCATCGCCGCCCCGTCCCCGTCGTCGCCGCCCCGGCCCATCCCCATCGTCGTCGCCGCCCCGTCCCTGTCCTCGTCGTCACCATCCCCGTCATCGCCATGCCCGTCGCCGCCTCCCATCGCCTCTCGCCTCGCCGGTGAGCACACACACACACATAGTTAGTTATAGAAATGTTAGAATTGTTAGAAATTTTTCTGTTTTTTAGTTATAGAAATAGTTATAAAATAGTTAGAATTGTTAGAAATTTTTCTGTTTTTTAGTTATAGAAATAGTTATAAAATAGTTAGAATTGTTAGAAAAGTTTCTGTTTTCTAGTTATAGAAATAGTTATAAAAAAGTTAGAAATTTTTCTGTTTTTTAGTTATAGAAATATTAGAAATGTTATACAAATGTTAGTTATATATATAGAAATGTTATAATTTTTTTCTTCTGTTTTTTAGTTATAGAAATATTAGAAATCTTATAGAAATGTTAGTTATATAGCATTGTTAGAAATGTTATAGGAATGTTAGTTATATATAAATGTTAGAAATTTTAGTTATCAAAATCCAATCATTAAAAAAATGTTACTTTTTGCGGGCATATAGCTAGTATTTGTTCTGGACGATGCCTGGCCCGCATCCTCGCCGTCGACCCGTCCGCGACGACGTCCGGCTGACCCATGTCCGGGACTGGGCTCTGCCGGGCTGGCACTGGGAGGTGCTGCCTGGAGGGGCGCGCCGCTTGATGAGGAACCCGGCCCCGGGTCCCGTCGTCGACCCTGATCTCGTTTGGTGGTGTTCGCGTGGGCCAGTTTCGGTGGGGAGGGAGCCGGCCCCGCCGGAGGAGGTATGTCGCCGTGTCAGGGAGGAGGACGAGCACGTCCATCGCTACATGGTTGCGTTAGAGGGCGGCAGGTTCTCCAATACCTGGCAGTTTCTTCAGGGATCTCACTTCAGCTATGATCCTGTGAGGGTTCCTTCTCTTTGGGTGTCCACCGCCCGCGCTGAAGGAACCACGAGTGTCCTAGATTCTTCTGTAGTATTCGATCTTTATTAGCTACCTAGCCAGTGATGTACTCGATATATAATATTCGAGACGATGTATTCGAGATTATATATTATTCGAGACGATGTATTCGAGATTATATCTATTATTCGAGACGATGTATTTGAGATTATATCTATTATTCGAGACGATGTATTCGAGATTATATCTATTATTCAAGACGACGTATTCGAGATTATATTCGATGATGTTTATTATGTACTATGATTGATTCAGTTTTTCCTTATTAATTGATTGCATCCATTGTCGGTGTACTAAAGTAGGGGTACCCTTAGTACCCCGAACTTGTGCACGGGCAGTCGCAGCGTCCCGCGGCAAGGCCTGCCAGGTCACCGCCAAGATTCCCCGTGGTCCCTTTGAAGACCATTCAAGAACAAAGTACTCAAGACAAGACCCCGGCAGGAGGAGCTTGCCGGGAAGAAAGCAAGACCCCGGCAAGAGGAGCTTGCCGGGAAGGCCATCAGAAGCGTCCCAAGGCCCCGGCAAGAGGCGCTTGCCGGGAAGGCCGTCCGAGGCATTCCAAGGAACTTGCCGCGGCGCGCTGCGCGCCCCGGCAAGGCCCGGTGAGCGACAAGCTCCCGGAAGCGACAAGTTGACGGCCGCGGCAAGGCGCTTGCCGCGGCAAGCCCCCACTCCACGCCCGCGCTCCAGCACATCCACCCACGTGTCGCTCCGGGGCCCCTCCCGAGCGCACGTGGCAGGAGGCTGTGCAGCTAGGGGTGTGCGGTGGCACGCAGGTGCTGACAAGACAACCATCGTGGCAAGACGGTGGCGTCCCTAGCGGTCCCTTTCGGTGCTGTCTAGGCGACACAGACGGGCATTTAATGCCCTTGTCCCCTGCCGTCAGGGTTAGGTATGATAACACTGTAGCAGCTAGCTGTGCCTACTACAGCACCTAGCTGTGCCTACCCACGGCACCCTTTCCATTTTTGCCCTTGGCCCCCGTTGCTCTATGTCGGTAACCCCTTGAGTATAAAAGGAGGCCCGTGTGCAACGTAGAGGGGGTCGGCCATCTGGAGAGCTCTCGCGAGGTTCAGCAATTCCACACACCCACGCTCGCTCCCGAGCTAGAAATCAATACCAATCCACAAAGCAGGAGTAGGGTTTTACGCATCCGTGCGGCCCGAACCTGGGTAAATCGCTCGCGTGCTTCGCCTCGATTTACTCCTCGCATGACCAGCCGCTCGCTTGCTTCGCCTCGATCTGCTCTTTGTGCAACCTCCGCCCCCCGCCGAACCAAAAGGGACCCGGTCCGCCGGTCCCATAGGTGCCCGTGGATCAGAAACCCCGGCATCTCCGGCGCGCCAGGTAGGGGGCGTCGAAGTGGTGTGAATCAGATCCGGCGTTCTTCCGAGCTAGATCTTCATCCTCTTCATCGATCTTCACCATCTTCATCAACATGCCGCCGAAGAAGAAAGTTTCGGAGGCGGCTGCTCCGTCCGCGCCGAGCCACCCACCGCCGAAGCAAACGGATGGTGGGGCAGGCGCCGGCGGAGGAACACGCGTCGACGAGGGAACTCGCGGTGCTGCCAGGTCCCAGGGCAAGGCTGCGCTGCCCGCCGGCGGCGTAGCCGGCTCCCACAACGACCGGGCGCACTCCAAGACCTCGGCGTCCGTGCATGCACCGCGCCCATCTCAGGAGGCGCGGGACCGGCAGCGTCATGGTACTCACGGTACCATGCGCTCGCTGGACCCGGATCGAGCTGGTGGATCCCGGAGCGCCCAGGACCACCATGCGCGTCAACAAGCCGGCGCGAGCGAGACACGGTCGCCTGGACGAGATACTGCTCCTTCTCACATAGTTAGAAGTCCGAGCTTATCCCGCTCCTCGCACCGTTCGCTACCGCCGCCCGCCACCGCAGCCGAAGCTCTGGCGCGAGCTCAGCTGCTCCTAGACTACCCTCCAGCGCCGGCCAAGATCGACGACTGGAGGGCCACTATCCAGAGTCTCATCGGTTTCGCCAACGGCGACACTCCTCGGCAGCCGACCACGTCGCAGCCGCAGCGAGTCAGCCAGGCACAAACCGGTGGTGACAAGACTGGTGGGGGTGCAACTACTGTGCACTCCCCACCCCGAAGGCCAAGATCACCGACTCGCTGGGTCCACCTCGACGGCGACTCCACCGCGTCGTCTGATCCCCGAGTTCGTCACGATCAGCGCCAAGTTCTTCAAGAACGGCAGCGGGAAGACGCTCGTACTCGCATCGAGCGCCGGAGAGAAGCGCGACGTCAGTCAGACCAGCGCGCTGGGCCCTCTGTTGACATGCATGCGCCAGGGGAACCAGGCGACTTACCTTACCCGGTAGGTTGCCCTGCGTTCACTCGCGAGCTGCGGCAAGTTCAGTGGCCCAGTACGAAGAACTTCAAGCCCGACGTACCAGAGAAGTACGATGGCAAGTTGCATCCGTCCGAGTTCCTCAGCATCTACACCATCGCGGTGTAGGCTGCTGGGGGGCGGGACGACAAGATCCTTGCCAACTACTTCCCGTTGGTACTCAAGCCCAACGTCAGGTCCTGGCTCATGCACTTGCCGGACAACTCCATATCCTCTTGGGCTGAGCTGTGCCATCAGTTTGTTGGCGCCTTCATAGGCGGCCACAAACCTCATGGCCAAGAGAGCGATCTTCATCTACTCGTCCAGAAGGAAGGAGAGCCCCTGCGCCAGTACATCCAGAGGTTCATCCGTGTACACCACAACATCCCAAATATCCACCGCCGCGGTAATCAGCGCGTTCCATCAGGACGTGCGTAACCGCAGGATGCGGGAGGAGTTGGCGATGTGCAAGATTTGGGACGTCAGTGAGCTTTATGCCCTGGCCGACAGATGTGCACGCGCTAAGGAGGGGAGGAAATTCCCCGGAGAAAGCACTGGAGCAGGAGGATCTGACAATGAGGATGCCGCCCTGGCAAAGAGAAGCCGGCGGCGCAACAACAGGAAGAAGCAGAACAGCGAGGTGCTGGTCGTTGAGCAGTCCGGCAATGAAGGTGACGCCACGAAGGCTACAGTTGGTAGCTCCGGCAAGGAAGTTGCCGCGTGCACCAACTGTCAGGCTGTGGCGGTCGCCGACAAGCGGGACGGCTCCGGCAAGCAATACTGTAAGATTCACCGCACCAAGGGCCATGACCTCCAGAACTGCAAGAAGGTCGAGCAGCTCGTCCAGCAACAGAGGGCTGAGTACGAGCGGCGCGACAAGGAGAGAGCCCAAGGGGGTGCCGAGAAACCTGGCCAGAAGCGCACCGGCCGGGAAGGACGCCGCGGCAAGGCCAAGCAGCGGCAAGGAGACAGACCTCCCTGCGGTCGCGACAACGACGAAGACGACGATGAGAATGAAGACATGGATGACGGTGAGACCAGTGAGCAGGAGTTTCAGAAAGCCACAGAGGTCTTGTGCGTTGACGCGGGTGCTTCCCTGCATACCTCGCACCGCCAACTCAAACAGTGGGTGCGGGAAGTCAATGCAGCGGAACCACCCATCGAATCGCGCAAGCTTCTGAAGTGGTCCAGCACGCCTATCATCTTTGACATTGAGGACCACCCTGATCGCACAACCGCGGTCGGGTGTCTGCCGATGTTGGTTTCACCAACCATCCGCAACCTCAAGGTCACCAAGATGCTAGTCGACGGCGGGGCCGGCTTAAACCTGATCTCCTCCGCTGTGCTCCGAAAACTCCAGATCCCTGACGGCGAGCTCGAAGAGACCGGCACATTCCAAGGAATCAACCCGGGAAGGAGCAAGCCAAAGGGGAAGGTCACGCTGCCGGTAACATTCGGCAGCGAGTTAAACTTCAGGACTGAGAGGGTCACGTTCGACGTTGCCGATATCCCGTTGCCTTACAATGGGATACTTGGCCGTCCAGCACTCGCCAAGTTCATGGCGGCCTCTCACTACGCGTATAACGTGCTGAAGATGCCAGGCCCGATAAGCGTCATTTCTGTCCCTGGCGACAAGAAGGACGCTCTTATCTGTGCCGACAAGATCTACCGGGAAGCAGCAGCCACGGCAGATCGCCATCCACTTGCCGCTGAAGCTCCCGGGGGAAAGAAGACCAAGCCCGGCAAGAGTTCTGGTGCCCACTCCGGCAAGCGCACCTCTTCGGAGTGCTGCGCTGCCGTCGAGGACGCACCATCGAGCTCCACCGGCAAGAAGACCGAGCCCGGCAAGAGTTCTGGTGCCCACTCCGGCAAGCGCACCTCTTCGGAGTGCTGCGCTGCCGTCGAGGACGCACCATCGAGCTCCACCAGCAAGAAGACCGAGCCCGGCAAGAGTTCTGGTGCCCACTCCGGCGAGCGCACCTCTTCGGAGTGTTGCGCTGCCGTCGAGGACGCACCATCGAGCTCCACCGGCAAGAAGGCCAAGTCCGGCAAAAGCCCTGGTGCCCACTCCGGCAAGCGCGCCTCTTCGGAGTGCTGCGCTGCCGTCGAGGACGCACCATCGAGCTCCGCCGGCAAGCACAAGAAGACGATGGCAGCTCCGCCGGAGACGAAGAAGGTGTCCGCCAAGGAGGATGGCACTGGTGGTACCTTCACCATCAGTGCCGCGCCTGATCCTAAATAGGAAAGCGCGCTCGTTGCTTTCCTGCGGGCGAACGTCGACGTGTTTGCATGGCAACCGTCTGACATCCCCGGTGTTCCCAGGAAAGTGATTGAGCACCACCTTGCCGTTTGCCCTCATGCGCGGCCCATCAAGCAGAAAGTCCGGAAGCAGGCGGTGGAGCGCCAAGAATTCATTGCGGAGGAAATCAAGAAACTGGAAGCAGCAGGCCTCGTCAGAGGAGTGCTCCATCCCACGTGGTTGGCCAATCCTGTAGTCGTGTGCAAGGCAAACGGGAAATGGAGGCTTTGCATCGATTTCACCGATGTTAACAAAGCTTGTCCCAAAGACCCGTTTCCTTTGCCGCGCATTGACCAGATTGTTGACTCCACAGCTGGATGTGATTTGCTTTCGTTTCTTGATGCGTACTCCGGGTATCATCAGATCTTCATGGCAGAGGAAGATGAAGAGAAGACCGCATTTATTACTCCATGTGGCACGTACTGCTTTGTACGGATGCCTTTCGGATTAAAAAATGCCGGTTCAACATTTGCAAGAGTAGTCCATATTGCTCTTGAGCCACAAATACACAGAAATGTGGAAGCCTACATGGATGATATAGTGGTCAAGAGCAAGGACGGAGCAACCCTGATCCAAGACTTGGACGAGACTTTTGCAAATTTGCGCAAGATCAGCCTCAAGCTCAACCCAGAGAAGTGTGTGTTTGGAGTTCCCTCCGGCAAGCTTCTCGGGTTCTTCGTGTCTCAGCGAGGGATTGAAGCCAACCCCGACAAGATCAGGGCCATTGAGCAGATTGAAGCCCCAAAGCGTGTCAAAGATGTTCAGAAACTTGCCGGTTGCGTGGCTGCTCTCAGCAGGTTTATCTCTCGGTCTGCTGAGCGCGCCCTGCCGTTTTTCAAACTATTGAAAAAGGCAGGTCCAATGAAATGGACTCCGGACGCGGAGGCTGCGCTGCAAGACCTGAAGAGATACCTGTCCTCCCCTCCAATACTTGTCGCGCCTAAGCCACAAGAGAAGTTGCTGCTGTACATAGCGGCAACCAATCAAGTGGTTAGTGCTGTGTTAGTAGCAGAGAGGGAGGCGGATGATGAGCCAGCAACCGCGGCAAGCGCATCCAGCGACAAGCAGGGGGCTTCCCCGACAAGCTCTGGTCCCGACAAAGATGAACCCGTGCTGATACACGAGGAGGTATGGAAGAAAACGGTGCGGCGCCCAGTTTACTTTGTCAGTTCCCTCTTGCAGGGGCTAGGTCAAGGTACTCTGGTGTGCAGAAACTACTTTTCGGCCTTCTCATGGCCTCGAGAAAGCTGCGCCATTACTTCCAAGCACATGAGATCACAGTGGTCACTCGCTTTCCGCTGAAGAGGATACTGCAGAATCCTGAAGCGACAGGAAGGATCGTTGAGTGGGCACTGGAACTGTCAAGCTTTGGTCTCAAGTTTGAAAGCACTTCAACTATCCAGAGCAGAGCATTGGCAGAATTCATAGCGGAATGGACGCCAACTCCGGATGAAGAAATTCCAGAGACGAGCATCCCCGACAAAGAAGCGAGCAAAGAGTGGCTGATGTACTTTGATGGTGCTTTCTCGCTGCAAGGCGCCGGCGCTGGTGTGCTGCTTATCGCGCCCACCGGAGAGCACCTCAAGTACATAGTCCAGATGCACTTTCCCAAGGAGCAGGCAACAAACAATACTGCAGAGTATGAGGGATTGCTTGCCGGTCTCAGGATCGCGGCAGACCTTGGGATTAAGAAGCTCATTGTCAGGGGTGACTCACAGCTTGTCGTCCGCCAAGTAAACAAGAATTATCAGAGTCCGTTGATGGAAGCTTACGTCGACGAAGTGAGAAAGCTAGAAGAGCGCTTTGACGGCCTGCAAATGGAGCACGTTCCGAGAACTCAGAACGCCATTGCTGATGGCCTGTCAAAGTGCGCCGCACTTAAGATACCTGTGGAACCAGGGACCTTTGTGCTCAAGCTGACTCAACCGTCCGTAACACCATCAACTGGACAAAGCAAGAAGAGGAAGTTGATTCCTGGTGACTACCTGCCGGCAGAGCTTCCCGAAGCCGCCGCCAAGAAGGTCCCCAAGATCAACACCGAAGGCGCTGAGGAGCGAGATGCTCCGGCAAACCCCAGGGTTTGTTCCGTTGAAGCAGAAGCTCCCGGCAAGTTTGTCGCGAGATGTCACGCTCCGGCAGAGACACAGCTTCTCGCCGTAGAAGCAGATATTCCCGCAGCAACCTCCAAGATCAACGCCAAGAGCGCCGGTGAGCCAGATGCTCCGGCAAACCCTAGGGTTTGTTCCATTGAAGCTGAAGCTCCCGGCAAGCTTGTCGCGGAACGTCAAGCTCCGACAGAGACACAGCTTCTCGCCGTAGAAGCGGACGTTCCCGCAGCAGCAGAGTTGCCTTTAGTCCTTGTTGTCGAGCCACGGGCTCCAACATGGGCGCAGCAGATTGTCCGTTTCCTTCAGACAGGAGAACTTCCCGAAGAGCAAGAAGAAGCCGAAAGAGTAGCCCGGCAGTCAAGTATGTACCAGTTCGTCGACAAGACGCTGTACAGAAGAAGACTCAACGGTGTGAAATTGAGGTGCATTCCCCGGGAAGACGGACAGAAGCTGTTGGCAGAGATACACGGAGGCATATGTGGTCACCACATTGGCGCAAGAGCACTCGTCGGCAAAGCATTTCGGCAAGGTTTCTTCTGGCCAACAGCCCTCCAGGATGCAACTGCACAAGCAACCAAGTGTGAAGCGTGCCAGTTCCATTCCAAGCAGATACACCAGCCAGCTCAAGCTCTCCAGACGATCCCTTTATCCTGGCCCTTTTCAGTCTGGGGGCTCGACATCCTCGTCCCCTTCCCCCGAGCTGTCGTGGGCTTTGAGTACTTGTACGTCGCAATCGACAAGTTCACAAAGTGGCCGGAAGTGGAACCAGTGAGGAAGGTGACCGCACAGTCAGCCGTCAAGTTCTTCAGGTCGATTGTTTGCTGCTTTGGGATCCCTAACCGGATAATCACCGACAATGGCACACAGTTCACGAGCCACGCCTTCATGCAGTACATCCAAGATCTCGGCGCCAAAGTCTGCTTCGCTTCTGTTGCTCACCCAAGGAGCAACGGTCAAGTGGAAAGGGCGAATGCTGAGGTGCTGCGCGGGCTCAAGACCAGAACTTTCGACAGGCTACACAAGTGCGGAAGAAACTGGATCGAGGAGCTACCGGTGGTTCTTTGGTCGATCAGAACGACGCCAAATTGAGCCACTGGACAGACACCCTTTGCTCTAGTCTATGGAGCAGAGGCAGTTACCCCCACGGAACTCGTATACGGGTCACCTCGAGTGCTCGCTTACGATGAGCTTGAGCAAGAGCGGCTGCGGCAAGATGACGCGCTGCTCCTTGAGGAAGATCGTCTCCAGGCTGCTGTGCGAGCTGCTCGCTACCAGCAAGCTCTGCGCCGCTACCATAGCCGCAGAGTCAGTGCCAGGAGCCTCGAGGAAGGCGACCTTGTTCTTCGGCGCGTTTAGTCGGCCAAGAATTCAAACAAGTTGACGCCGAAGTGGGAAGGCCCTTACCGGCTGAAACGAGTCACAAGGCCTGGCGCTGTCCGCCTTGAGACCGAAGATGGCATCCCAGTGAGCAACTCCTGGAACATCGAGCATCTTCGTAAGTTTTACCCGTAAGGCGCGGTTGTCGGACCCCGTCCGGCAACCACCTTTCTGTATGAGTCTTGCCGCTATTGCATGTAATCCTCTGTACAGAGCCAGGCGCAGACCCTGAGCACCAGAAAATGAAGCGCTGCATACCCCGGGGGCTATAGCATGCATGCTAGATTGAGTCTGAGTCTCGTCCTTGGTTAGGGTCGATAGTCCCTAACAGTGACTAACCCCTAACTTAGAGGTCGAGTGTCCGTCCCTTTGCTTTTCCTTCGTTCGCAGGGCTCGCACGTCCTGGCCAGGCCACCTGGAGACGAAAAGGAGAAGAAGGGCGCGCCGGCACCTGGGCCCCGGCAAGAACGCCGGGGGCTGCGAATGCCAAGATGTCACCCCCGGCAAGCCAGAGTTGCCGGGGGCTGCAATATCAGATAAGTCTTTTATCCCTCTTCATGCATCCTCCTATGGACTGGGGAATGTGAAACCCCGTTTCTTCCCGGGAACTGCCGTGCTCCCCCGACTCTAGGCCCTGGAGCGCGTTCCCGGGGCCAAGTTTGGTCGTAGTCGCGGCAGCAGAGGGTTGAAACGAGGAGGCCGCGCCCACCTCGTTCCCACCTCCGTCAAAGGCGTGAGAAAGGTCGAGCAGCGTGGGAAGGCGGCGGGGCTTGTTGTCGGGGAATGGAATGCCTGTCCGGGAGATACCAAGGATTTGCTCCTTGGCGTGGGTTCGACCCGCGAGGCAAATAACCCGGCAAACATCCCCTTTTCATTAAAAAACATCCCATACAGGTACAGTCCATAGAGGATGAAAAACATGAAGAGAGGATTACAAGTTCTAGATACATCTAAGGCCCGAAGGCTTACAATTAAAAAGGTAAGGTGCCCATAATCCCTTTCCTGTCCCTCTCTTCAGGAGGTAGATCAAGGAGGCAAAAAGGGGAAAGGGGCGCCAAGGCGAGCTACAGGTGCCAGAAGACACCAAGAGAACATCCCGGGGGCCGGACGGTGATGGCGACGCCGGGAGAAGGGTGCGAAGGAGGGGCGGCAGGACGTCAGCACGCTGTCGAGGGCACTATGCCCTCGTACTCCGACCTGACGGCCTTGTCGCCAGCCCTCTTCCCCTTCTGTGGCCTCCCTACGCCAGCCGCCCAAGGAGACGCCCCCGGGGAGTTCAAGAAGCCGGCAGCACGGATGATGGGGGCGCCGGTGCCGCACGAGACGGCGCCCGACCCCTAGTCGGAGCCGCCGTCCTGCCGCCCGCCACCCTCACCATCAATGCCGATCTCCTCCTCGTCACTCTCGCTCGAGGAGGAGCCTTCGCTATCGGAGGAGCTGTCCACGCAGCACTTCGCCCGGGTGCTGAAGCACCCGATGACCTTAACGGAGAGGAGATCGCCCTCCACTAGCTTAAAATGGAGGGTGAGTCCCCCCGTCAAGCTGTGGATGCGGGCGAACGTCTTCCACCCTCGATCGAGATACATCACACTGGGGGCTGGGAACACCACGCGGACTCACGTGCCGCTGATCCCACAGCCCCTCATGTGTAATCTCATAGTTTCGGGCGGGTCCGACTCCATCGCGCTCGCGAACGGAGCAGGAAGCCGGAGACGACGGCGAGGCGCCCGGTGCAGCTTGACGAAGAACTCGCAAGGGTCGTCCCCTATATGGACCGCCGCGGGGAGAGGAGCCGCCGGCGGGGGCGAAGCTGGCGCGTCGCCCCGTCCGCCTCTTCCCCGAGCGCCTCGACCTCGTCCCCGACCTCGTCCACGACCTCGCCCCCTCCCTCTTCCCCTTATGGCTGGCTCTGCCACCACGACCGAGGAAGAGGGGAGGGTGCGCTGCCTGGCGGCGACCCTCGCCGCCACCGATGAAGGCCCAGGATTCCCTTTCTCCATGGCGAATGGGAGAAAGGGGAGCAGAAGCTGAAGAAAGGAGGAGAGGAGCTCGTGCAGGCTTCGGTGCTCCCTTACCGCTCCTTATAAAGGAGCGAAGTGGGAGCCCAGCCGCCCCGCTCAGCGAATCAAGGCACAGGAAGAGCAGGGAGGCGGGCCGACCCGTCACCTCCGCTCGCAACGGCCCGGATTCCCGCTCCCACCGTCCGCGATCCCAAGTGCATGGGAGCCGCGTGGCGGGGATGCAGAACTGAGGCGGCGGATGGGGCGGCCTCGCCCTACCCCACAATCTCGGGGAGTGGGCGCTTCGAAAACCGCGCACCGGCCCCATCCAGTGAATGCGCCACGCCCCCCACGCCTACCTCCGTTTGGAGAGGAGGGCGTGGGCCGTTCCCCTTCATCATGGCTCGACGCATGCTCGCGGGGCTTAGCCCCACACGCGCCGCCCGCGTCACCCACGACGCCGCGTTTGACGCGTGCCGTTTCGGGCGTGCGCGATGGAAGCGGAGGGACGTGCGGCGTGACCTAGGCCGCGCGTGCCCGTGCACTGTTTTGGGCCTGGCCCAACAGCGCTCGGCACCGTGTCTGGCCCAGGCCCGGGGGCTCCTGTCGGTGTACTAATGTAGGGGTACCCTTAGTACCCCGAACTTGTGCACGGGCAGTCGCAGCGTCCCGCGGCAAGGCCTGCCAGGTCACCGCCAAGATTCCCCGTGGTCCCTCTGAAGACCATTCAAGAACAAAGTACTCAAGACAAGACCCCGGCAGGAGGAGCTTGCCGGGAAGAAAGCAAGAACCCGGCAAGAGGAGCTTGCCGGGAAGGCCATCAGAAGCGTCCCAAGGCCCCGGCAAGAGGCGCTTGCCGGGAAGGCCGTCCGAGGCATTCCAAGGAACTTGCCGCGGCGCGCTGCGCGCCCCAGCAAGGCCCGGTGAGCGACAAGCTCCCGGAAGCGACAAGTCGACGGCCGCGGCAAGGCGCTTGCCGCGGCAAGCCCCCACTCCACGCCCGCGCTCCAGCACATCCACCCACGTGTCGCTCCGGGGCCCCTCCCGAGCGCACGTGGCAGGAGGCTGTGCAGCTAGGGGTGTGCGGTGGCACGCAGGCACTGACAAGACAACCATCGTGGCAAGACGGTGGCATCCCTAGCGGTCCCTTTCGGTGCTGTCTAGGCGACACAGACGGGCATTTAATGCCCTTGTCCCCTGCCGTCAGGGTTAGGTATGATAACACTGTAGCAGCTAGCTGTGCCTACTACAGCACCTAGCTGTGCCTACCCACGGCACCCTTTCCATTTTTGCCCATGGCCCCCGTTGCTCTATGTCGGTAACCCCTTGAGTATAAAAGGAGGCCCGTGTGCAACGTAGAGGGGGTCGGCCATCTGGAGAGCTCTCGCGAGGTTCAGCAATTCCACACACCCACGCTCGCTCCCGAGCTAGAAATCAATACCAATCCACAAAGCAGGAGTAGGGTTTTACGCATCCGTGCGGCCCGAACCTGGGTAAATCGCTCGCGTGCTTCGCCTCGATTTACTCTTCGCACGACCAGCCGCTCGCTTGCTTCGCCTTGATCTGCTCTTTGCGCAACCTCCGCCCCCCGCCGAACCAAAAGGGACCCGGTCCGCCGGTCCCATAGGTGCCCGTGGATCAGAAACCCCGGCATCCATGCATTGTAATTTGAATATATTTCTTTTGGATTAGTTAAACAAAACCTATGGCGGACAATACCGGCAGAGAGGGAGAAGAGGCCCTGTTCAATATCATACGCAATCCTCGCGGGCCAGATGATGATCAGAATGAAGAAGATTATGACGGCTTCAAATATCTAAACAACACCGGGGAGGGTGAAATGATATTCGATCGCGACGACCGAATTGATGAAGTTGTGAACTATGAATATGACGAAGAAAATGTTGATCTTGAAACAACAAAGACCGGCGAGGTATATATATTTATATAAGCAGGCATCTGGTGATCATCACATGTTTTAAATGACTTGAAGATATATTAACGAATCGATCTTTCTTCTTTCAGCCATCCGGACCGAGCAAATCTTCAGGCAACAGGACGAAACGAGGCCCGAACAAAAAGTTGAAGGAGGGCGTAAAGTACAATATCGAGGCAATCAAACCTAATGGCGAACCATTCGCGCCTAAGAACATTGCGGACAAGTTCGTTCGTCAGTGCGGAGTTCTTGTGAAGGACCTACTCCCGATCTCCCTTCAAGAATGGAGAGAGCCATCAAAGCCATGTCCAGGAGTTACTTTTGTCGACGACAAACAAAAACATTTGCTTTGGGAAACACTCATGGAACATTTCACCCTACCAGATCATTTCACAAAAGCAGATGTGGACAAAGTCAAGGACCATGCTCTTAGGAAGATGGCGGTTGCATTCAAGAACCACAAGATTCATGAATGGGCCAAGTACGTCAATGGAGGAAGGAAGACTCTAGTATTCGAGGGAGTACTAGAGAAGCAAAGTGCTCCTTGGGACGATTTCATGAAATTCAAGGATTCGGAATTATCTAAGGAACGGTCGAGAATAAACAAGGCCAATGCCGCAAAAAAGGATAAGTTCCATAAGCTGGGGCTAGGTGGCTATGCGGTGGGATTGCCTAAGTGGGATAAGTCTGAGAAAGAGATGCTGGATGCAGGTGTCACTCCAGAAACATTGAGCTGGCCCCCCAGGTGCAGGACTTGGTTCTATGCGCATGGGGGGGGGGGAGTTGGACCCGAAGACAGGCAAAGTTTCCAAGAAGGCATGTCTGGACGGAGCCGAAGATAAGCTACTTGTTGCAATAGAAGAGGCTCGATCCGGGTTGTTCGATCCCAACAGAGAGAACGACGAGCTTACGCGTGCCCTGGGAAATCCTGAACACCCGGGAAGAACATGAGGCATGGGCGCTATTCCGTGGTATGAGGGGTTTTCGGACTGGAACGCCGACTATAGAACCCATGCGAGAAAGAAGATTGCGGAGGAGAAGAAGAGGAAGATGGAGGAGGAGCAGAGGAAGCTAGACTATGAACGCCTTCAAGGCCTAGAATCAGCGCACGCGGACTTGGCAATCAAATTCTAGCGGCAGCAGGAGTAGATCGACTCACTTAGCCAGCAAAGGGGGTCTCAGCAGCTAGCGGATGATCCACCAATGGATAGCACCGTCCCATCCATGCCGAGAAGCAGCGTGGGTTCCGCCCCGGGCGACGCATTGCTGGATAGCTACCCAGTGGATGACATCATGGAGAACACTAACTGCGAGCTACACTTCAAAATGAAGAACATATCCATGAAGGTGGCGGACGCCCTTGCTTTTACAAATCCCCCCGAGGCAACCTTCCATTGCAACCCGATTCCAGCGGGCTATGCTCGTGTCTTGGTTGATGAGGTGGTGGACCAATATTCGGGGCTAGAGCTTGACATTCCTGGAGGTGACGATGAGCACACACTAGGAGAGGCCAACCATCATATCATCCTATGGAGAAAGGATTGCATCATCTTTCCAAGGCCACCGACACTGCGTCATCCGACTCCTCGTCGCAGTCCGCCACCGAGTCAGCATACTCCCGCTCCTCCAAGTCCACCAACGCATCAGGCCACTCCTCCTCCAAGTCCGGCATAGCTTCAGGCCACTCCTCCTCCAAGTCCGGCAAAGAGTCAGGCCACTCCTCCTCCAAGTCCGGCACAGCTTCAGGCAACTCCTCCTCCAAGTCCGGCACAGCTTCAGGCCACTCCTCCTCCTCCAACTCAGCCACGTCAGCCGTCTTCGCTGCCTCAGCAATCACGGAAGAGAGACGCCTCAGCTATGGTGCATAGTGGTACAAGTCGAGGTAGTACTGCAGGTACAAGCGGAGGCAAGCGATTTCAATATGGTCCAAGAAGCCTCGCGCCTCTTCCGCAGAGGCCTTACGACAAGTCCGAGGAGGAAAACGTAGCCACATCGAAGGCCGAGGTGGAAGCCCATTTTGCATCGAAACCGCCACCGCCGCCAAGGGAGAAAGTGCCTGTGGAAAAGATTGACCACTTCATTCATATGGCTAGACCACCAGCTCCCAAGCCTGTTGACTCAGACTATGAGCGCCACATCAAGAAGTTAAATCGAGCACGTCTACAGAAAGAGGCGAGCTCGAGCTCGAGCAAATTAGCTGGCAAAAGGAGCGGTAAAACCATTCCCCAGCTGGGAGAACAGGCGGCGCAATCAATCCCCCCGCTTGTTGTGCCAACAACACATGAGAGTAGGCGCGCCCAATATTAATGTGGGCAAACCGTTAACGTTCCCGGGCTGGGCGATGTCGTAATAACCGAGGAGCATATTGCGCAGGCTGAATCGATCGGGATCACTGTTGGACAACTCCTCGATATCGAGCCCATGTCTTCGACTAGAGAGGAGGAAATAAAACGGAAATATGCCCGGGGCCAACCTTTGGTCGAGCCAGAGGAGGTCAATAAGCTCCCAACGAGAATGTATGCATTGCATCAATGGTACATGGACATTACCAAGATTTCCAATCAGAGTCCCTCATGGTGAATGTCAACGAGGAGCATTACTACCATAAGAAAGCTGTGACCGTTGACTATTCAGAACTTTTTCAGCTATACAATAAAGACGCACTCGACAAATCTATCGTCAGTTGCTATTGTCTGTAAGTGATTTCTTTCTGTAATTTAAGTCTCAAGCTAGCTGATCATTTTGATCAATCATTACCTGTAATTATCCTCACTATATTCTTTTCTGTGGTATTATGCAGGATGAAGATTAATTAAATGAAAAAAGGTGGACGCTATGGCATTGGGTTCATTGATCCAAATACCATTAATGAATACACATGGAAAATAGATCCATATCACGCAAAATGTGTAGAGGAAAGCATGCTACAGTTCTTCAAGGAAATCAAATACAATGAAGATATACTACTTCCTTACAACTTCCAATGAGTCACACTGTCTTGTACTACAAATTCTGTTTTTCCCTACTAGCTATAGCTACATGTTTTTGCTTACATATGCCCGCTTAATTAAGACATGCAAACGTGTGTGCATGCAGATTTCACTGGATCTTGTTAATCATTAAAGTTGATCAAGGAACAGTTGAAGTACTAGACTCGCTACTTAAGAAAGCAAGTGACTAGGGCATCGTGAAGGGGATAGTCAACATGTAATTTCAATCATTATTAACTACATCTCGGCCTATTTAATTAGTTCGCCATTTCCTGATAACAACTATTTAATAACCCATTTATTCATTTTCTTTGTCGACGGGCAGGGCTTGGGCAAAGTTCATCAGGGCCACTCTAGGCGCATGGAAACAAAATCTGAAATGGTATCGACCCAAGGTAAGTAATTAAGTAGCACTAGCTAGCTGCCATCTCTTTAATTATCATGCTTGATTAATTATTATCTGATCAAATTCCATTCTCGTAAAGGCCCTGAAGCAGGCGCCGGGGAATGATCTATGTGCATACTATGTTTGCGAGAACATTCGCATGATGGCGTCCGAAAGGAGCAAATCTCAAAGACAGGAGTGGGTACGATATCGATTGTCAGAACACTATTCACAATTTTTACACCATTATCGATATCTAGTCACACAACTAATACACATGCATATTGATCTCCTTCTTAACAGTTCAAAGAGGTGCGGGACAAGCTCCTAGCACAGGACCGCATAGAAGCAATTCAAGAGGAAATAGCGGGATTTTTGCTAGACCAGGTCATAGATCCCAAAGAAGAATACTATTACCCGCTACCGCCCCCATGAACCACTTCCAATTGTTATCGTGCTCCGAAGGCACCAATTAGCTAGGCTAATGCCACTGGCTCCGAAGTCACCAATTAGGAGAAATTGTATATATATACATGTGTGTATATATGTGTGAATTAATTAATGGTGGTTGTGAGACATTCGATGATATATATATATATATTATGATCAGTCGTTCTACTAGAAATTCTATTTATATATATGCATAACGTGTACAATATGTAGTATCATAAAATACCAGCAAACGAAAAAGAATTAAATGTAAAACACAAAACTAAATGAAAAAGAAATCATAAACCCCAAACCCCCCAAACATTTTAATACCGGTTGGTGACACCAACCGGTACTAAAGGGCTCCCTGCCCCCGAAGCTGGCTCGTGCCACGTGGTTGCCCTTTAGCACCGGTTCATGCTGAACCGGTACTAAAGGGGGGGGGGGCTTTAGTGCCTACATTTTAGCGCCGGTTACCAAACCGGCACTAAAGGGCCTTACGAACCGGTGCTATTGCCCGGTTCTGCACTAGTGCTCTCATGCAATGACAAGTGAATAAACACTCATCCTGAGAATAACACATCTAGCATGGAAAATATTAGCCACCCCTCACCGCTCCGCAAGCGAAACAAACACACAAAAGAGAAGTTTATTTTGAAAATTTGAGATGGCACATGCAAATTTGCTTAGAACGGCAAAAGAATACCGCATATAGGTAGATATAGTGGACTCATGTGGCAAAACTGGGTTAAAGGTTTTTGGATGCACAAGTAGTGATCATACTTAGTGCAAAATGAAGGCTAGCAAAAGATTGGGAAGCGACCAACTAAGAAATGAATTATTTCGTAAGCAAGCATTAAGCATAAATAACACCGAATAATGCACCACAAGTAGGATACAATTTCATTGCATGACTATTGAATTTCGTACATGCATAGGGAATCACAAGCCTTAACACCAATATTCTTACTAAAGCATAATTACTCATCAAGATGACTCACATATCACATCATCATATCTCAAAACGATTACTAAGATCAAGCTTCTTTTATCCAATAATCTTCATGAAACTTTTTATTATATCCTTATTGGATATCTATCACTTTGGGACTAATTTTCATGTATTGCTTTTGACAAGCTCCAACGAATATAAGTGAAGATCATGAGCATAATATATTTTTTCTTTCTCTCAAATTAATTTAAGTGAAGCAAGAGAGGATTTCTTGAAAATTTTACTAACTCTCAAATAAATATAAGTGAAGCAAGATAGCATTTATTCAAAAATACTAAAGCACACCATGCTCAAAAAGATATAAGTGAAGCACTAGAGCAAGTCCATTGCTCATAAAAATTTAAGTGAAGCATATAGAGCAATTCTAACAAGTCATGACATAATTTTGGCTCTATCAAATAGGTGTGTCCAGCAAGGATTGATGACTTAAAACACAAAATAAAACAAGCAAAGACTCATATCATACAAGACACTCCAAGCAAAATACATACCATGTGACGAATAAAAATATAGTTTCAAGTGAAATACCGATGATCGTTGGAAGAAAGCGGGGATGCCACTTAAGGGGATCCCCAAGTTTAGTTGGTTGCTCATTTTTGGATAATAGCTTGGGATGCCGGGGCATCCCCAAGCTTAGGCTCTTCCATCCTTCCTTCATCCATCGTAAGATAACCCAAAACTTGAAAACTTCAATCACACAAAACTCAACAAAACCTTCATGAGATCCGTTAGTATAAGAATAATGAACCACTACTATAAGTGTTGTATCAAACCAATTCTTTGTTTTTGTATTATATCTATTGTATTCCAACTTTTCTATGGCAAAAACTCATCAAAGAAAACCATAGATCCATCAAAATAAGCACACAACACAAAGAAAACAGAATCTGTCAAAACAGAACAGTCTGTAGAAATCTAACTATTTCGAATACTTATGTAACTCCAAAAATTCTGAAAAATTAGGAAAACCTGAGAAATTTGTGTTTTGATCTACTGCAAGTGGAATGGGTATTTTATCTCTCTCTGGTAAAAAATGAAAATTAATTTCGTGAGCGTAAAAGTTTCTGTTTTTTCAGCAAGATCAAACAACCATCACCCAAGAAGATCCTAAAGGCTATACTTGGCACAAACACTAATTAAAACATAAAAACACAATCATAACAGTATCATAATTGTGTTAACACACAAAAACAGGAAGCAAAAATAAAAAATAAAATTTATTCATTGGGTTACCTCCCAACAAGCGCTATAGTTTTATGCCCTTAGCTAGGCATAAGGCAAGGATCTAAGGGCCTGTTTGGGACTGCTCCGCTTCATCAAAATCAGTTTTGCTCCACTAAATTCACTTTGGAGAAGTTTCATCCAAAAGTTGTAGCATTACCAAATAGAATGTTTGGCTTCCATCTAGCTCCAACTTCAAGAATGAGAAATTTGGTGGAAAGGATCTATTTGATTGGTCGAGGGGGGAGAAACGAAGGGGTATCCACTTACTGGTGGTAGTGGTGGGTAATTTCCACCCAACTCCAGCTTCTAGAGTTTTTTGGAGCACCCCCTGAAGAGCTTCATAAAAAACTAGGAGTTGTGCCCCAGATTCTAGTTTTTCTGTGGAGTGGCATATCATGGAGCTACCCCGTTTGGCTTGTGTTTTCTAGAGCGGAGTTGAATTTTAAGGAGCAGACCAGTCCCAAACAGGCTCTAAGTTTGGTCATCTTTGGTTCGAGATACATAAGATTCCCTCATGATTGATTCATAAGGTGGCTTAATTCTAGTTCTAGGAAAGTGTTCCATACCCTTCCTCAAAGGAAATTGGAACTTAATATTGCCTTCTTTCATATCAATCACGACACCGATAGTGCGTAAAAACGGTCTACCAAGAATAATTGGACAAGACAAATTGCAATCAATATCAAGAACAATAAAATATATATGGGCACATAATTCCTATTCGCAAGAATAAGAACATCATTAATTATTCTCATAGGCTTTTTAATAGTAGAATCCGCCAAGTGCAAATTCAAAGAACATTCTTCAAGATTAGTAAGACCAAGCACATCACATAAAGATTTTGAAATTGTAGAAACACTAGCACCCAAGTCACACAAAGCAAAACACTCATAATTTTTAATCTTACTTTGATAGTAGGTTCCCATTCATCATGCAATTTTCTAGGAATTGAAACTTCTAATTCCAATTTTTCTTCAAAAGCTTCCATCATAGCATCAACAATATGTTTAGTAAAAGCTTTATTTTGTTCATAAGCATGGGGTGAATTTATCATGGATTGCAACAAAGAAATACAATCAATCAAAGATCAACTATCATAAATAAAGTCTTTTTAATCTAAAAGAGTGGGTACATCACTAGCCGAAGTTTTGACCTCTTTAAACCCACTTTCATCAATTTTCTCAACAAGATTTTCACCCTCCGAAATATTGGGACGCCTTCTATCTAAAGTTGACTCTTCTCCAGTCCCTTTTTCATCAATATTAACTTTACTAAACAAGGAATCAATAGAAGAAACACCAATCATTTTAAGATCTTCATCACTTTTGTGAAAGAAATCACTAGAAAAGCTTCTCTTTTAGCTCTAAGCATAGCGGTTCTTTTCTTACTTTCATCCATAGAAACATAAAGAGCTTTATTGATTCATCTACTTTAGGCACAAAAATTTTCATCTTGAGATTTTCCACATCATGAGCAATTCTATCAACACTTCTAGACAAATCATCAATCTTACTCAACTTTTCTTATATGGAAGTGTTGAAACCTTTTTGAGTGTTGATAAATTCTTTAATATTATTCTCAAGATCAAAAGTGTTCGTATTGTTATTATAAGATGATTTCCTTAGGAATTACCATAATTATTAGAGGAATTACTAGGAAAAGGCCTAGGATTAAAATTACCTCTATAAGCATTGTTGTTGAAATTAGTTCGACAGATAAAATTCACATCTATGGCATCACTATTTTGCTCAATCAAAGTAGACAAAGGCATATCATTAAGATCAATAGGAGACCTTCTACTAGCAACCAATTCCACAAGAGCATCAACTTTTTCACTCAAAGAAGAAATTTCTTCAACCGAATTAACTTTTTTACTAGTAGGAGCTCTTTCGGTATGCCATTGCGAATAATTTGCCATAATATTATCAAGAAATTTGGTGGCTTCACCCAAAGTAATTTCCATAAAAGTACCACCCGCTGCGGAATCTAAAAGATTACGAGAAACAAAATTCAACCCTGCATAAAATTTTGTATGATCATCCAAAGATTTAACACATGAGTTGGGCAATTCCTTAGCATCATTTTCATCCTTCCCAAGATTGTGAAACATGCTCATGTTCAAGTTGCTTGAAATTCATGATCTGGGTTCTAAGGGAAATAATTTTTGCGGGAGGAAAATACTTAGTGATAAAAGCATCTTTGCACTTATTCCAAGAATCGATACTATTGCGAGGCAAAGAAGAGAACCATTTTTTTGCAGAATCGCGCAAGGAAAACGGAAATAATTTCATCTTGACCACATCATTGTACACATCTTTTTTCTTTTGCACATCGCATAATTCCATGAAGGTATTAAGATGGGACACGGCATCCTCATTAGGAGTACCGGAAAATTGGTCTTTCATAACAAGATTCAGCAAAGCAGTATTAATATCACAAGTCTCCGCACTAGTGGCGGGAGGAGCAAGTGGAGTGCCAATAAAATCATTGTTGTTGGTATTTGAGAAATCACATAAATTGGTGTTCTCTTGAGTCATGATGACCACACAACAATATTGCACTAAAAAACAGATCCGACAAGAAAACGGCGAACGAAAAAGAGGGGCGAATAAAATGACAAATTTTTGTGAAATGGGGGAGAGGAAAACGGGAGGCAAATGGCAAATAATGTAAATTGAAAGGAGATGAGATTTGTGATTAGGAACCTGGTATATCTTGAAGATCCTCCCCGGCAACGACGCCAGAAATTCCTTTTGATGTCGCTTGAAGCTACATCGATATTTCCCCAAAGAGGAAGGGATGATGCAGCACATCGGCGGTATGTATTTCTCTCAGATATGAAACCAAGGTTATCGAACTAGTAGGAGAACCAAGCAACACAACGTAAATAGCCCATGCACACAAACAACAACCACTCGCAACCCGACGTGTTAAAGGGGTTGTCAATCCCTTTCGGGTAACGGCGCCAGAAATGGCACGAGGACGGGAGAAAGTTGTAAATATTGATAGATCGAACGCCAAATAAAATAAATTGTAGCAAGGTATTTTTGGATTTTTGGTTTAATATATCTGAAAATAAAATCAAATAAAATAGATCGCGAAGGCAAATAATATGAGAAAGAGACCCGGGGGCCGTAGGTTTCACTAGTGGCTTCTCTTGAGAAAAATAGCAAAGCGGTGGGTGAACAAATTACTGTTGGGCAATTGATAGAACTTCGAATAATTATGACGATATCCAGGCAATGATCATTATATAGGCATCACATCCAAGATTAGTAGACCGACTCCTGCCTGCATCTACTACTATTACTCCACACATCGACCGCTATCCATCATGCATCTAGTGTATTAAGTTCATGGAGAAACAGAGTAATGCAATAAGAATGATGACATGATGTAGACAAGATCTATCTATGTAGAGATAGACCCCATCATTTTATCCTTAGTAGCAACAATACATACGTGTCCGTTCCCATTCTGTCACTGGGAACACGCACCATAAGATCGAACCCACTACAAAGCACCTCTTCCCATTGCAAGATAAATAGATCAAGTTGGCAAAAAAAACCCAAATATCGGAGAAGAAATACGAGGCTATAAGCACTCATGCATAAAAGAGATGAAAGAAACTCAAATACTTTCATGAATATAAAAAGATTGATCTGATCATAAACTCGAAGTTCATCGAATCCCAACAAACACACCGCAAAAGAGTTACATCATATGGATCTCCGCGAGACCATTGTATTGAGAATCAAGAGAGAGATGAAGCCATCTAGCTACTAACTACAGACCTGAAGGTCTACAAAGAACTACTCACGCATCATCAGAGAGGCACCAATGGAGGTGGTGAACCCCATCCGAGATGGTCTCTAGATAGGATCTGGTGGTTCTGGACTCTGTGGTGGCTAGATGAATATTTTGTCGACTCCCCTAGGGTTCTGGAAATATTGAGGTATTTATAGGGCAAAGATGCGGTCCGGGGGCACCCAAGGTGAGCACAACCTACTAGGGTGCGCCTGGGCCTCCTGGCGCGCCCTGGTGGGCTGTCCCCTCCTCGGGACTCCCCCCCCAGGTGCAACCAGGGCCCAACATGTTCCTTTTGGTCCATAAAAAACCTCTGTCTGATATTGATTTTCTGTGATGTAAAAAACACGAAAAAAACAGGAATTGGCACTTGGCACTATGTCAATAGGGTAGTACCAAAAAATGATATAAAATGATTATAAAACATCCAAGATTGATAATATAATAGCATGGAACAATCAAATATTATAGATACGTCGGAGACGTATCACACCCCCCTCTCCTGGCGCGGCCAGGTGGGTTGTCCCCACCTGGTGGCTCCGCTGACCCTGAAACCAACGCTATAAATTCCTATTTTCGGAGAAAAAAAATCAAGGAGAAAGAATTATCGTGATCCACAAGACGGAGCCGCCGCCAAGCCCTGTTCTTCCTCGGGACGGCAGGTCTGGAGCCCGTTTGGGGCTCCGGAGAGGGGGATCTTCGTTCTTCGTCATCACCAACGCTTCTCCATCGCCAATTCCATGATACTCCCCACCGGGAGTGAGTAATTCCTTCGTAGGCTCGCCGGTCGGTGAGGAGTTGGATGAGATTCATCATGTAATCGAGTTAGTTTTGTTAGGGCTTGATCCCTAGTATCCACTATGTTATTAGATTGATGTTGCTATGACTTTGCCATGCTTAATGCTTGCCACTTTGGGCCCGAGTGCCATGATTTAAGATCTGAACCGTTTATGTTATCATCATTATATCCATGTTCTAGATCCGATCTTGCAAGTTATAGTCACCTACTACGTGTTATGATCCGTTAACCCCGGAGTGACAATAACCGGGACTTCTTCCAGTGATTACCGTAGTTTGAGGAGTTCATGTATTCACTATGTGTTAATGCTTTGTTCCAGTTCTCTATCAAAAGTAGGCCTTAATATCCCTTAGTTTCCAATATGGATCCCGCTGCCACGGGAGGGTAGGACAAAAGATGTCATGCAAGTTCTTTTAATAAAGCACGTATGACTATTTACGAAATACATGCCTACATTATATCGATGAACTGGAGCTAGTACCGAATAGCCCTAGGTTATAACTGTCACATGATGAATATCATCCAACAAGTCACCAATCCAATGCCTACGAAATTTTCCATATTGTTTCTGCTAAGTTACTACTGCTATCATCACTATTACGCTTGCTACAAAATTACTGCTATCACTGTTACTGTTACTATTGCTGCTATCACTACTATCAAAACTATCAAACTACTTTGCTACTAATCACTTTGCTGCAGATAATTAATCTCCAGGTGTGGTTGAATTGACAACTCAGCTGCTAATACCTTCAAATATTCTTTGGCTCCCCTTGTGTCGAATCTATAAATTTGGGTTGAATACTCTACCCTCGAAAACTGTTGCGATCCCCTATACTTGTGGGTTATCAAGACCTTTTTCTGGCACCGTTGCCGGGGAGCATAGCTATATTTGTTGAGTCACTTGGGATTATTATCATATTATCACTATGAAGAATCTGAAGGATCCTAAGACTAAGATATTTCCCTCAAGGACGAGGGGAGGTAAGGAACTGCCATCCAGTTCTGCTTTAGATTCACCTTCTATTATGAATAAACTTGCAACACCACCACATGCTATTAATTCTGATATGTCTCAAGTTATTGATGATGCTACTTCTACTATGAATGATGCTTACGATGATGCTAGTACCTTGCTTGTTAATGATGATGTGCCACTTGGTGAATTTCTTGATGAATAAATTTCTAGAGTAATACAACATGATGTTGTTGAATCTGATGATGAGCTTGAAACTGAAACTCCTGAAACACCTACTAGAACTAGCCTTCCTAGATATGATTTACCTAAGGTACCGTAAGGTTATGTTATGAGTGAAGAAACAACTAGAGATATTCTTGCTTGTAATGATAGAGATGATCTAGAGAAATTACTACACGAGTATAAAGAAAAATCTCTAAATGCTAAAATGAAATGTGATCCTAAGTTTGATACTTCACCTATCTTTATTGATGATAAGGATTATGAATTCTCTGTCGACCTAGAGTTAATTACTTTGGTTGAATCTGATCCTTTCAATGGTTATGAAACTGAAACTGTTGTGGCACATCTTACTAAGTTGAATGACATAGCTACCCTTTTTACTCATGATGAGAAAACTCGCTATTACTTTATTCTCAAATTATTTCCTTTCTCATTAAAGGGTGATGCTAAAGCTTGGTACAATACTCTTGCTCCTAGTTGTGTGCGTAGTCCCCAGGATATGATTTACTACTTCTTTGAAAAATATTTTCCCGCTCATAAGAAATAAGCTGCCTTACAGGAAATATTTAACTTTGTGCAAATCAAAGAAGAGTATCCCACAAGCTTGGGGCAGGCTTTGCCAATTACTTAATGCTTTGCCTGATCACCCACTTAAGAAAAATGAAATACTTGATATCTTCTATAATGGACTAACCGATGCTTCTAGGGACTTCCTAGATAGTTGTGCTGGTTGTGTTTTCAGGGAACGAACTGTTGGACAAGCTGAAGAATTATTGAATAACATATTTAAAAATTATGATGATTGGACTATTCCTGAACCACTGCCTAAACCCACTCCGAATAAGAGGGGTATATTGTATCTCAGTCCTGAAGATATGCAAGAGGCAAAGAAATCTATGAAGGAAAAAGGTATTAAAGCCGAGGATGTTAAAAATTTACCTCCTATTGAAGAAATACATGGGCTTAATACACCACCACTGCCTAAGGTGGTAGAGGTAAATTCTCTTATGAAGTGTAATGATAGTGATAATCCTCACAATATGCATCCTAGTCAATGCCTTTATGAGTTTGAAAACTACATTAGAAAACAAGATCACTTCAATGAAAATGTTATGAAACAATTGAAATACAATTTTGATATGATTGCTCGCTTGAGTGACTTGTTATTTAGAATATCAAATGATGTTACAGGTGTTGGAAAACTTGCTTCTATGGTTCAAACTCAGTTAGAACAAGTTGCTAATCTCAAAGAGAATTGCTTGATGAAATGAATGATAATATGCATGACTTTACTGTTAGAGTTGCAACTAGAGGAGGTAAAATGAATCAGGAACCATTTTATCCCGAGGGACACCCAAAAAGAATTGAACAAGATTCACAAATAGCTAACACTAGTGCACCTAGTTCTTCTAGAAGGAAAAAGAAAACGAAAAATGATAGAACTTCACATGCTCCTAGTGAACTTGAAATAGAAAAACCTCATGACAATGATAATGAAGTTTCTATCTCAGATGTTGAAACTCAATCTGGTAATGAGCACTCACCTAATGATAATGAAAAAGATAATGATGAGGTTCATGAAGACTTTCAACCAAATAATAAAGAACCAGATAATAATGTTGAGATAGAACCATGATACGTCTCCAATGTATCTATAATTTTTGATTGCTCCATACTATTATATATTCTGTTTTGGATGTTTAATGGGCTCATTTATACACTTTTATATTATTTTTGGGACTAACCTATTAACCGGAGGCCCAACCCAAATTGCTGTTTTTTGCCTATTTCAGTGTTCCGCAGAAAAAGAATATCAAACGGAGTCCAAACGGAATGAAACCTTCGGGAGCGTGATTTTTGGAACAAACATGATCCAGAGGACTTGGAGTGGACGTCAAGCCACCAACGAGGAAGCCATGAGGCAGGGGGCGTGCCTACCCCCTGGGCACGCCCTCCACCCTCGTGGGCCCCTCATGGCTCCACCGACCTACTTCTTCCTCCTATATATACCTACGTACCCTGAAAACATCGGGGAGCACCATGAGAACCTAATTCCACTGCCACAACCTTCTGTACCCGTGAGATCCCATCTTGGGGCCTTTTCCGGCGCTCCGTCGGAGGGGGCATTGATCACGGAGGGCTTCTACATCAACACCATAGCCTCTCCAATGATGTGTGAGTAGTTTACCTCAGACCTTCGGGTCCATAGTTATTAGCTAGATGGCTTCTTCTCTCTCTTTGGATCTCAATACAAAGTTCTCCTTGATTCTCTTGGAGATCTATTCGATGTAATCTTCTTTTGCGGTGTGTTTGTCGAGATCCGATGAATTGTGGGTTTATGATCAAGATTATCTATGAACAATATTTGAATCTTCTCTGAATTCTTTTATGTATGATTGGTTACCTTTGCAAGTCTCTTCGAATTATCAGTTTGGTTTGGCCTACTAGATTGATCTTTCTTGTAATGGGAGAAGTGCTTAGCTTTGGGTTCAATCTTGCGGTGCTCGATCCTAGTGACAGTAGGGGAAACGACACGTATTGTATTGTTGCCATCGAGGATAAAAAGATGGGGTTAATATCATATTGCATGAGTTTATCCCTCTACATCATGTCATCTTGCTTAAGGCATTACTCCGTTCTTATGAACTTAATACTCTAGATGCATGCTGGATAGCGGTCGATGTGTGGAGTAATAGTAGTAGATGCAGGCAGGAGTCGGCCTGTTTGTCACGGATGTGATGCCTATATACATGATCATACCTAGATATTCTCATAACTATGCTCAATTCTATCAATTGCTCGACAGTAATTGTTCACCCAACGTAATACTTATGCTATCTTGAGAGAAGCCACTAGTGAAACCTATGGCCCCCAGTCTATTTTCCATCATACAAGTTTCTAATCTATTTTATTTTGCAATCTTTACTTTCAATCTATATCATAAAAATACCAAAAATATTTATCTTATTATTATTATCTCTATCAGATCTCACTCTTGCAAGTGGCCATGAAGGGACTGACAACCCCTTTATCGCGTTGGTTGCGAGGTTCTTATTTGTTTGTGTAGGTATGAGGTGACTCGCGCGTGGTCTCCTACTGGATTGATACCTTGGTTCTCAAAAACTGAGGGAAATACTTACGCTGCTTTGCTGCATCACCCTTTCCTCTTCAAGGGAAAACCAACACATGCTCAAGAGGTAGAAAGAAGGATTTCTGGCGCCGTTGCCGGGGAGATCTATGCCAAGTCAAGACATACCAAGTACCCATCACAACTCTTATCCTTCGCATTACATTATTTGCCATTTGCCTCTCGTTTTCCTCTCCCCCATTTCACCTTTGCCGTTTTATTCGCCCTTTTTCCATTCGCCTTCTTCCCGTATGTATCTTTGTTTGTGTTTCCATGTGCCTTCTATTTGCTTGCATCTTTGCTTACTAAAAATCTATTGATATGGATCCACTTAAAGTGTTCTACTTGGATCATCTTCGATCCTTATGCGCTCGTGCTGAAACCCCAACTAACCTAGTTGATGGGAAATCTTTAGATGAGCATGCTCATTTTATGCGTCACCGTTTGTTTGAAAAAGGGAGACTCTTATGGGATCAAATAAATAGATTGCTATGTTACGCTTGGAATCTTTGTGAAATTTTTGATTTTACTTGTTGCTCTAAGAACCCTAAAAAACACCTCCCCTACCTATGTGAGTTTAATGATAATGCAATCTTATCTTCTTATGCAAAGGGTGTTTATAATTACTACAATATCGAACAAATTGAAGAATTTGTTGCTTTTAAGGGTGCTTATGAAGTTGCTTCTTTAATTGAAAAGTATGATATTACTCTCTACGAATCTGAAAATTTTGACATACTTAAATATTGCTATGAAAACTATGCTCATAATGTCTATGCCAAATAATTTATTGAAAGAATGACCGTTGCTTCGGAAGAAAATAATGATATGCATGAATCTATAGATAATTATGATTCCGATGATTTGATTAAAATATCCCTTGATGAACATGATGCTTTCTATTCTTGTGGCCATGATGCCAATATTTATGAAGATGAATTTGCTATAGTTCCTTATGTTAAACATGAGATCGTTGCTGTTGCACCCATACTTGATAGTTCCTTCGATGAAAAGCATGATTGCAATGATCTTATTACAAATTCTCTTATTTTCAATTGTGTTAATGTTATGCAAAACCTCAATCTTGGGGATGCTAGTTTTGCTATGACTACTATTTGTTGCAATGATCATGATTGGGATGATTCTTCTTTTGATCTTGAAAATTTATTTAATCCCCATGATGAATATGAGATTAATAATAGTGTTTGCAATATTATTGAAAATGGGTTTGGAAGAGTGTCAACTTTAGATCCCACATATTTGGAGAATGTTCAATCTTATGAAGTTTTTGATAAAAGTGGGTTTGGAGAGGTAATGAATTTAGTTAATGTTAATCCCACTATTTTGGAAGAGTGTCAACTTTGCATACATGTGTAAGTTGTTAAGAATATGTTTTGTGATATCTATATTGTTGAATTTTATTATGATCCTACATGTAATTATTATGAGAGAGGAAAATATGGTTGTAGAAATTTTTATGTTACTAAATTACCTCTCGTTATGTTGAAATTGCTATTGTTTCTTTCCGCTTCCTTGCATATGCTAGTTTTTGCTTGCTATGATAATTTGTTTGCATTTAAGATGCCTATGAATAGGAAGTATGTTAGACTTAGATGTGTTTTTGACGTGTTTCATGATGCTCTCTCTGTGCTTCAATTCTTGTCTTTCATGTGAGCATCGTTGAAATCTTATGCCTAGCTATAAGGCTTTAAAGAAAAGCGCTTGTTGGGAGACAACCCAATATTTTTCCTTGATGTTATTCAATAAATAATTTATCTAGCCTCTGTTTTTGTTGTGTTTGTTGTGTTTAATTAGTGTTTGTGCCAAGTAGAACCGTTGGGAAGACTTGGGGAAAGTCTTTTTGATCATATTGTAAAAAACAGAAACTTTAGCGCTCACGAGAATTGCTGCCACTTTTTATTGGAGAGTGCTATTTAGTTAATTCTTTTTGAAGATGATCAATATATAAATTCCTCACTTCCATCAATTTATTTTAGAATTTTTGGGGTTCCAGAAGTTTGCATTAGTTATAGATTACTACAGACTGTTCTGTTTTTGACAGATTCTGTTTTTCGTGTGTTGTTTGCTTATTTTGATGAATCTATGGCTAGTAATGGAGTTTATAAACCATAGAGAAGTTGGAATACAGTAGGTTTAAAACCAATATAAATAAATAATGAGTTCATTACAGTACCTTCAAGTGGTTTTTTGTTTTCTTTCGCTAACGGAGCTCACGAGATTTTCTGTTAAGTTTTGTGTTGTGAAGTTTTCAAGTTTTGGGTAAGGATTTGATGGATTATTGAACCAGGAGTGGCAAGAGCCTAAGCTTGGGGATGCACAAGGAACACCAAGGTAAAAATCCAAGGACACCAAAAATCCTAAGCTTGGGGATGCCCCGGAAGGCATCCCCTCTTTTTTCTTCGTCTATCCATAACTCTACTTGGAGCTATATTTTTATTCACCAGATGATATGTGTTTTGCTTGGAGAGTCTTGTATGATTTGAGTCTTTGCTTTTTATTTTACCACAATCATCCTTGCTGTACACACCTTTTGAGACACACACACATGAATCAAAATTTATTAGAATACTCTATGTGCTTCACTTATATCTTTTTTTGAGCTATATAGTTTTTGCTCTAGTGCTTCACTTATATCTTTTAGAGCACGGTGGTGGTTTTATTTTATAGAAATAATTGATCTCTCATGCTTCACTTATATTATTTTGAGAGTCCTTTAGAACATCATGGTAATTTCCTTTTGATATTATAAAAAAACTTTCATATAAGTGCATTGAATACTAAGAGAAGTTTGATACTTGATGATTGTTTTGAGATATGGAGATAGTGATATTAAAGTTATGCTAGTTGAGTATTTGTGAATTTGAGAAATACTTGTATTGAAGTTTGCAAGTCCCGTAGCATGCACGTATGGTAAACGTTGTGTAACAAATTTGAAACATGAGGTGTTATTTGATTGCCTTCCTTATGAGTGGCGGTCGGGGACAAGTGATGGTCTTTTCCTACCAATCTATCCCCTTAGGTGCATGCGCATAATACTTGGTTTTTGATGACTTGTAGATTTTTGCAATAAGTATGTGAGTTCTTTATGACTAATGTTGAGTCCATGGATTATACGCACTCTCACCCTTCCATCATTGATAGCCTCTTCGGTACCGTGCATTGCCCTTTCTCACCTTGAGAGTTGGTGCAAACTTCGCCGGTGCATCCAAACCCCGTGATACGATACGATCTATCACACATAAACCTCCTTATATCTTCCTCAAAATAGCCACCTTACCAACCTATTATGGCATTTCCATAGCCATTCCGAGATATATTGCCATGCAACTTTCCACCGTCCCGTTTATTATGACACGCATCATCATTGTCATATTGCCTTGCATGATCATGTAGTTGACATCGTATTTGTGGCAAAGCCACCATTCATAATTCTTTCATACATGTCACTCATGAGTCATTGCACATCCCGGTACACCACCGGAGGCATTCATATAGAGTCATATCTTGTTCTAGTATCGAGTTGTAAATAAATAGAAGTGTGATGATCATCATTAATAGAGCATTGTCCCCAAAAAAAGAAAAATAAAGGCCCCAAAAAAGAATCCCCCCCCCCAAAATAAAAATAAAAATAAAAAGGGGCAATGCTACTATCCTTTTTTCCACACTTGTGCTTCAAAGTAGCACCATGATCTTTATGATAGAGAGTCCCTTGTTTTGTCATTTTCATATACTAGTGGGAATTTTTAATTATAGAACTTTGCTTGTATATTCCAACAATGGGCCTCCTCAAGTGCCCTAGGTCTTCGTGAGCAAGCAAGTTGGATGCACACCCACTTAGTTTCTTTTGTTGAGCTTTCATGCATTTATAGCTCTAGTGCATCCGTTGCATGACAATCCCTACTCCTTGCATTGACATCAATTGATGGGCATCTCCCTAGACCATTGATTAGCCGCGTCAATGTGAGAATTTCTCTTTTTTGTCTTATCCACATAAACCCCTTCATTATATTCTATTCCATCCATAGTGCTATATCCATGGCTCACGCTCATGTATTGCGTGAAAGTTGAAAAAAGTTTGAGATTATAAAGTATGAAACAATTGCTTGGCTTGTCATCGGGGTGGTGCATGATGAGAGCATTCTTGTGTGATGAAAATGGAGCATGACCAAACTATATGATTTTGTAGGGATGAACTTTCTTTGGCCATGTTATTTTGAGAAGACATGATTTCTTAGTTAGTATGCTTGAAGTATTATTATTTTTATGTCAATATTAAACTTTTATCTTGAATCTTTTGGATCTGAACATTCATGCCACAATAAATAAAAATACATTGAGAAATATATTAGGAAGCATTCCACATCGAAAATTCTGTTTTTATCATTTACCTACTCGAGGACGAGCAGGAATTAAGCTTGGGGATGCTTGATAAGTCTACAACGTATCTATAATTTTTGATTGCTCCATGCTATTATATATTATGTTTTGGATGTTTAATGGGCTTATTTATACACTTTTATATTACTTTTGGGACTAACCTATTAACCGGAGGCCCAACCCAAATTGCTGTTTTTTGCCCATTTTAGTGTTTCACTGAAAAAGAATATCAAACGGAGTCCAAACGGAATGAAACCTTCGGGAGCGTGATTTTTGGAACAAACGTGATCCAGAGGACTTGGAGTGAACGTCAAGCAACCAACGAGGAAGCCACGAGGCAGGGGGCGTGCCTACCCCGTGGGCGCGCCCTCCACCCTCGTGGCTCCACTGACCTACTTCTTCCTCCTATATATACCTACGTAACCTGAAAACATCGGGGAGCACCACGAAAACCTAATTCCACCGCCGCAACCTTCTGTACCCATGAGATCCCATCTTGGGGCCTTTTCCGGCGCTCCGCCGGAGGGGGCATTGATCACGGAGGGCTTCTACATCAACACCATAGCCTCTTCGATGATGTGTGAGTAGTTTACCTCAGACCTTCGGGTCCATAGTTATTAGCTAGATGGCTTCTTCTCTCTATTTGGATCTCAATACAAAGTTCTCCTCGATTCTCTTGGCGATCTATTCGATGTAATCCTCTTTTGCGGTGTGTTTGTCGAGATCCAATGAATTGTGGGTTTATGATCAAGTCTCTTCGAATTATCAGTTTGGTTTAGCCTACTAGATTGATCTTTCTTGCAATGGGATAAGTGCTTAGCTTTGGGTTCAATCTTGCGGTGCTTGATCGCAGTGATAGTAGGGGAAACAACACATATTGTATTGTTGCCATCGAGGATAAAAAGATGGGGTTTATATCATATTGCATGAGTTTATCCCTCTACATCATGTCATCTTGCTTAAGGCGTTACTCTGTTCTTATGAACTTAATACTCTAAATGCATGCTGGATAGCGGTCGATGTGTGGAGTAATAGTAGTAGATGCAGGTAGAAGTCGGTCTACTTGTCACGGACGTGATGCCTATATACATGATCATACCTAGATATTCTCATAACTATGCTCAATTCTATCAATTGCTCGACAGTAATTTGTTCACCCACCGTAATACTTATGCTATCTTGAGATAAGCCACTAGTGAAACCTATAGCCCCCGGTCTATTTTCCATCATACAAGTTTCCAATCTATTTTATTTTGCAATCTTTACTTTCAATCTATATCATAAAAATACCAAAAATATTTATCTTATTATTATCTCTATCAGAACTCACTCTTGCAAGTGGCCGTGAAGGGATTGACAACCCCTTTATCGCGTTGGTTGCGAGGTTCTTATTTGTTTGTGTAGGTACGAGGTGACTCGCGCGTGGTCTCCTACTGGATTGATACCTTGGTTCTCAAAAACTGAGGGAAATACTTACGCTGCTTTGCTGCATCACCCTTTCCTCTTCAAGGGAAAACCAACGCATGCTCAAGAGGTAGCAAACCACCTGTTGATCTTGATAACCCACAACCTAAAAAAATATGATAAAGGAGACTTTGTGGCTCGGAAACACGGTAAAGAAAGATAACCTTGGGTTCAAAAACCTATGCCCTTTCCACCTAAGTCAACTAAAAAGAATGATGATGAAGAATTTGAACGCTTTGCTGAAATGCCGAGGCCAGTGTTTTTGCGTAGTCGCTTGACTGATATCTTGAAAATGCCTCCTTATGCAAAGTATATGAAAGACATCATCACAAATAAGAGAAAAATACCGGAAGATGAAATCTCCACTATGCTTGGTAATTACACTTTTAAAGATGGAGTACCTGAAAAACTTGGAGATCCGGGAATACCAACTATACCTTGCTCTATCAAAAAGAATTATGTGAAAACTGCTTTGTGTGATTTACGAGCTGGTGTTAGTGTTATGCCTTTCTCTTTATATAAAATACTTGACTTGAATAAACTCACACCTACTGAAATATCTTTGCAAATGGCTGACAAATCAACTGCCATACCTATCGGTATTTGTGAGGATGTGCCCGTTGTTGTTGCTAATGTTACTATTTTGACTGACTTTGTTATACTTGAGATGCCCGAGGACGACAACATGTCGATTATCCTTGGTAGACCCTTCTTGAATACTACAGGGGCTGTTATTAATTGCAATAAAAGCAAGGTCACTTTTCATATTAATGGTAATGAGCATACGATGCACTTTCCGAAGAAACAATTCCAAGTGAATGGCATTAATGTTATTGAAAAATCTTCAACAATCACTATTGGAAGTTTTCAAATACCTCTACCTACTGTCAAAAAGAAATATGAAATGCTTATTGTTGGGGAAATGCATATCCCCATTGAGGTAACTTAGTGATTTACGAAAGTTCTTCGGTTTCATGCTAATCAAAAGTGGTTGATCAATAAGACTTGATCAACCTTATTAATGGATCATTTTTGAACGGTATGAAGTTGATGAACTTAGTAAGCACTACCTTCTGTCCCTATCTTTTATTTTATGTTTTTATTAGTTAAACAAAATAAAATGCCATGTTTTGTCTGTTTTCTGAATTTCTCGTGCAATAAAAAATGACCCAAAAATAAAAGTTCTCAGAATGCCCTAAAAATTTTACATGATTTGTTTTCTGAATATTTGAGAATTTTTGGTGCAATAAACATCAGAGGGAGGTGCACTAGGTGAGCACAACCAACCCGGGCATGCCCTGGTGGGTTGTGGTCCCCACGTGGGCCCCCCTCACTTACCTCTTCATCCCACATCATCACTTACCTCCAGAAAAAAAAATCTTCATTGCTCTCTCTCCCGTGTTCTTGAGCTAAAACCCGCGGATTTCGATCTCTTTGCTCGAAGCTCTGTTTCCGAAACTGTTTTGGGAGATTGTTGCTTGGTATGTGAATCCACCGTTTGTCCAATTAGTTTTTGCTTTAGTACTTTATATTTTGAATAATTAGCTACTCTTGGTGCTGTTGTAGATGTGCTTGTATGTTGAATTCTTAGTGTTCTAAGTAGTTTGAATGCGTGCTTTGGCCTCTATGTATCCCTATGAGTAGTTGCTATCAATCTTACAAAGTTTTGTTGACAAATTTTTGTCACCCAAAAATTTTTATTTTTAGAAAATTGTACGCGGACATGAATATCTTCAGGAAGTTTGGCTCTAGGAAGAACTACAAGGGTGTTATTGGGGAGTCTTCTGACAGTGATCTCCACCCTCGGAGGTTGGCGGAGGTACGGTCGTGCGAATGGCCGCACACCCCGTTCCTGGAAGAGGCTAGAATTCTTCAGGAGTTCATGCAATATGTTGCAAATGCCGGCCTCACCGACTTCATCACAGATGAGTGTGACCAGCACCAAATCCTCACAAATATCTTTGTTCAGAGCTTTACTTTCATGCCTAGGAATAATTCTCTTGAAGTGAGCTTCAATTTATATGCTGAAAACCATCAGATACCACTTACTGAATTTTGTGATATATGCTTGATCCCTTCTGATGGGAGCTTAGCCAAGCCTAGGCCGACTGGGTTTAAGGATTTTTATCACACTTTGACAGTGGGTTATGAGAGAGGGGTGTCAGCCACCATGGCTGCTAGCATACACTTTCCTGCCATACATTAATTTGCTTTATTTGTTGCTAAGTGCTTGCTTGCTAGAAAGAAAGTAGGTGCGCTCAGTGCATCAGACTTTGTTGTTTTATGCCGAGCACTAGAGGGCGACACCACCCATAGCTTGGGAGCTATTGTGGTTCATCGCCTCCATCTTAATAAATCACAGGGTGAAATACATGGTGGGATTTTTGCTACTCGTTTGGCAGCTCACTTTGAGGTCGAGATACGACCTCATGACTACCCTTTGACCAAGGTCTACCTAGACAGGGCAGCCATGGAACACCATCATTTTCTTGCACGAGATTATCCTGACATTCCCATTCCTTATAACCTGGTTTTTAGCGTCAAAACTCGTGATATTATTCCACTGCCTGCACCTGCTTTGTTTGATTCTGCTGCCAGGGGTGGATATAGGATCATGCCTGCAGACATCATCGCCTACCGGAACGCTCAAGCTGCCGCGGAAGCGGCACAGGATGAGCCTCTGCAGTGGGATGAGTGGATGCCGCTCCTTAGCACCCCTACTACCCTCCAGGCTACTGATCGACTACTAAGTTAGGCCAAAATCCTAAGCTTGGGGGAGTACGTGTTTCCACTGACTTTACGTTCATGTTCACTTATTCCATTTGTTGGTGCCCACACTTTTTCATTGTATCATCTATGCTTAGATTTATTTTCTTGCCTTCTTCTTGTGTGTTTGAAAAACTTTAGAAAAAACCAAAAAATTAGTTATAGTTAATTTTCTTTTGCTTGTTGGGAGCTTTCCCGTGTAAATAGTTTTTATCGTTTTTACTTTTAATTTGCTTGTTCAAGAAAACCAAAAACTCCGAAAATATTTCAATGTGTTTCTCTGAATTTCTTTTCTTTTTATTTGAGTTGTACCAAGGAGAAGACCACGATGAAAATGTTGAATGGCTCTCATATGAATAATTGTTTAACTAATAAAGAGCCCATTTTACCTTGTCTTCTCCTGTTGAATAAAATGTTTGTAGATTCTAGCTTAGTCCACGACACTCTTGCACTATTATTATTTTCATATCATTCAGTCATGCAAGTGAAAGGCAATAATGACGACATTCAATGAACTGGCCGTGGCAGAGAGAAACTGGTATGAACTCGACTTGTTCTTTTTGTATAAATATGTTTAACCTAGTATCCATGATTCAGCCCATTATGATTAAACATGTTTGCAATGACAATTAGAGATTATAGTTTCTCATGCGATGCATAAGTAGCTGGGAGTTGATAATGATTTATCTTGGATATCAACATAGCGTTAAAGTGATTGTGATATAGTATGATGATATGGTATCCTCCTCTGAATATTCAACTGGCTTGACTTGGTACATGTTCATGCATGTAGTTGAATCAAAACCAACATAGCCTCTATAATATTTATGTTCATGGTGTTCATATCCTACTCATGCTAGTGTCCAATGTTACTTATGCATAATGCATGGTTATGATCGTTGTTGCTCTCTAGCTGGCCGCTTCTCAATCTAAATTGCTAGCCTTCGCCTGTACTAAGTGGTGATTCTACTTGTACATAAAAAACCTTGAACCCAGAGTTATTCCAGATGAGTCCACCATACCTATCTATATACGGTATTACCCTGTCGTCCTAAGTAAATTTGCATGTGCCACCTCTAAAAACTTCTAAAAATTATCTGTTTTGTGTGCCTGGATCGTTCATGGAACGACAGGATGTGGTTGGTATCTTCCATGCTAAGCGGGTTATTCTCAGGTCGAGTGTTTATTCGCTTGCCATCGCATGAGAGAAGGGTGGTGAGGGAGTCCTAGATTAGGGGGTATCCGGATAGCCGGATTATATCCTTTGGCCGGACTGTTGGACTATGAAGATACAAGATAAAGACTTCGTCTCGTGTCCAGATGGGACTCTACTTGGCGTGGAAGGCAAGCTAGGCAATATGGATATGTATATCTCCTCCTTTGTAACCGACCTTGTGTAACCATAGCCCCCTCCGGTTTCTATATAAACCGGAGGGTTTTAGTCCGTAGGACAACATACAATCATACCATAGGCTAGCTTCTAGGGTTTAGCCTCTCCGATCTCGTGGTAGATCAACTCTTGTAATACTCATATCATCAAGAATAAATCAAGCAGGACGTAGGGTTTTACCTCCATCAAGAGGGCCCGAACCTGGGTAAAACATCGTGTCCCCTGCCTCCTGTTACCATCCGCCTTAGACACATAGTTCGGGACCCCCTACCCGAGATCCGCCGGCTTTGACACCGACATTGGTGCTTTCATTGAGAGTTCCTCTGTGTCGTTGCCGTTAGGCTTGATGGCTCCTACGATCATCGATAGCGATGCGGTCCAGGGTGAGACTTTTCTTCTCGGACAGATCTTTGTGTTCGGCGGCTTCGCACTGTGGGCCAACTCGCTTGGCCATCTGGAGCAGATCGAAAGTTACGCCCCTGGCCACCAGGTCAGGTTTGGAAGCTTAAACTACACAACCGATATCCGCGGAGACTTGATCTTCGATGGATTTGAGCCCCTGCCTTGTGCACCACACGGTCACGATGAGTACGATTTAGCTCTACCATCGGACCGTATTCAGGAGACCGCACCGGCAGCCGCTCCGACCCTCAATTCGGAGCCAGTTTCGCCATCCGCAAACGGGTGGATAGACCCCGTCACGGAGGCCGGACCCTCTGCGGCGATCGAGCCGAATATCGACCTTACCCTTCATGAGAGCCGTGTTACCAAACTACCGGATCCTTCTCCGGCCACGGACTCCGAACCGCGTGCGCCCGTTCCTATCGAATCCGATTGGGCGCCGATCATGGAGTTTACCTCCGCGAATATTTTTCAGCACTCGCCCTTCGGCGACATACTGAACTCATTAAGGTCTCTTTCCTTGTCAGAAGGATCCTGGCCGAACTACGTCCGGCAGGATTGGGATGCGGATGATGAAGAAATTCGCCGCCCACCCACCACCCACTTAGTAGCCACTTTCGATGACTTAACCGACATGCTCGACTTTGACTCCGAAGACATCGACGGTACGGACGATGATGTGGGAGTCAAAGAGGAACCAGTGCCCACAGGGCACTGGACAGCCACCTCATCATACGATATATACATGGTGGACACACCCAAAGAAGGCAATGGCGACGAGACAATAGAGGATGGCCCCTCCAAGAAGCAACCCAAGCGACGGCATCAGCGGCGCCGCTCTAAGTCCCGCCAAGGAAAAAGTGGTGATGCCGGCACCGGAGATAATAGCACTCCGGACAGTGCCGAAGACAACAACAACCCCCTCCAGCAAGATTTAGAGCAGGAGGGTGGAGGAGCCAGCCCTCCTGAGAGAGCGGCAGATGGAGAGGCGGAGGATGATAATTACATGCCCCCCTCCGAAGACGAGGCAAGCCTCGGCGATGAAGAATTCACCGTGCCAGAGGATCCCGTCGAACAAGAGCGCTTCAAGTGCAGGCTTATAGCCATGGCAAATAGCCTTAAGAAAAAGCAGCGGTAGCTTCAAGCTGATCAAGATTTGCTAGCTGACAGATGGACTGAAGTCCTGGAGGACGAAGAGTATAAACTCAAACGCCCCTCCAAGAGTTACCCAAAATGCAGGTTGCTACCCCGACTGGAGGAGGAAGCACCAAAACCTACATCCCCGGCGTATGACGCGGCTGATCGGCCACCTCGTGGCCGCGACAGAGAGACATTCCAGCCAAAAGCTCAGCCCGCACCCCGACGTCATTTAAATAAAAAGGCATGGGGAAATACGCCAGACCTGTGAGACGTATTGGAGGACAAAGCAAAACATGCAAGATCGATCTATGGATCACGAGGGCGTGCTACTATGCGAGACGATAATCGTCACGCTGAATACAGTAAAAGTAAGTCTGGCCGGGCCGAACACAGCGGGCAAGACTCATTCGAGCTGCGCCGCGATATAGCCCAGTACAGAGGCGCCGCACACCCCTTATGCTTCACAGACGAATTAATGGATCATCAAATCCCAGGGGGTTTCAAACCCGTAAATATAGAATCATACGACAGCACAACAGATCCTGCGGTATGGATCGAGGATTTCCTCCTGCACATCCACATGGCCCGCGGTGATGACCTACACACCATCAAATACCTCCCACTCAAACTCAAAGGACTAGCTTGGCATTGGCTCAACAGCTTGCCAGCAGAGTCCATTGGCTGTTGGGAAGATCTGGAAGCCGCATTCCTCGACAACTTTCAGGGAACTTACGTGCGACCACCAGATGCCGATGACTTGAGCCACATAATTCAGCAGCCAGAGGAATCGGCCAGGCAATTCTGGACATGGTTCCTAACAAAGAAAAATCAAATCGTTGACTGTCCGGATGCAGAGGCCCTAGGAGCTTTCAAGCACAACATCCGCGACGAGTGGCTAGCCCGGCACCTTGGTCAGGAAAAGCCGAAATCTATGGCAGCCCTCACGACACTCATGACCCGCTTTTGCGTGGGAGAAGACAGCTGGCTGGCTCGCAGTAACAACATATCAAAGAACCATGGTACTTTGGATACCAAGGACGGCAATGGCAGGTCACGTTGCAACAAGCATAAGCGCCGCATTAACAATGACAATACCGAGGATACGGCAGTCAATGCCAGATTCAAAGGCTCTAAACCCGGTCAGCGGAAAAATCCATTCAAAAGAAGCACTCCGGGCCCGTCCAGTTTGGACCGTATACTCGATCGCTCATGTCAAATACATGGCACCCCCGACAAGCTAGCCAACCACAACAACAGGGACTGTTGGGTGTTCAAGCAGGCTGGCAAATTAAATGCCGAAAACAAAGATAAGTGGTCACATAGCGATGACGAGGAGGAGCCCCGGCAGCCGAGCACTGGAGGACAGAAGAGGTTCCCCCCACAAGTGCGGGCGGTGAACATAATATACGCAACCCACATCCCCAAGAGGGAGCGGAAGCGTGCGCTCAGGGACGTATATGCGTTGGAGCCAGTCGCCCCCAAGTTCAACCCATGGTCCTCCTGTCCGATCACCTTCGATCGCAAGGACCACCCCACTAGTATCCGTCATGGCGGATTCGCCGCACTGGTCCTAGACCCAATCATTGACGGATTTCACCTCACTCAAGTCCTAATGGATGACGGCAACAGCCTGAACCTGCTCTATCAGGACACAATACGCAAAATGGGTATAGACCCCTCAAGGATCAAACCCACTAAAATGACCTTTAAAGGCGTCATACCAGGTGTAGAGGCCCATTGCACAGGCTCAGTCACACTGGAAGTGGTCTTCGGATCTCCGGATAACTTCCGAAGCGAAGAGTTAATCTTCGACATAGTCCCGTTTCGCAGTGGCTACCATGCCCTGCTCGGGCGAACTGCATTTGCAAGATTCAATGCGGTACCGCATTATGCATATCTCAAGATCAAGATGCCAGGACCTCGGGGGGTCATCACAGTCAATGGAAACACAGAGCGCTCTCTCTGCACGGAGGAGCACACTGCGGCCCTCGCAGCAGAAGTGCAAAGCAGCCTCTTAAGGCAATCCACTAGTTCGGCGATTAAGGACCCGAACAACTTCAAGCGTGTCCGGAGTAATCGGCAACTGGACCGCCTGGCACGTTCCGAGCTCGCATAGCAATGCGCCCCCACCCCGGCCCCAGCGAAACAGCAAAATCCGTGCCACGCGTACATAATTACGCATTAAAAATACCATGGGCACAGGCGGGGAGGGGGGCACGACGGCAGCACGCCCCAAGTCGCGGCTTAAACCGCACTAGGGGCTTCCCGCTTTGTTATTTTTCTTTTTCAGGACTTTAATCTCTAGAAACCCTGTCCGGCAGCGTGATTGCCGAACACATGATGCAGCAACCAAGGAGGCAGAAAGCTACGTCACACCACGGAACTCCCAGGTGGATTACGATAACGAGTGAAATATTTGCTTTAATACTATTCCTCAGCTTGCCCTTGGAAGGGACATGTCAAACAGTCCTACTTTTTGCTTCTCGCACTACTTGTATCATTCTGGTTTAACGCACCTTTTTAATAAAAAAATCATAGCATTAAGACTATTATTGCATTCTTCCTTTATATATATATGTTCATTCATGACATCCAGCACCCGTACACTCTGGTACGGCCAATACACTAGGGGCTTAAGCATACCCCATAATACGGCGTAAGAAGTCCGAACACTTTCGACAGTGCGGCACCCCGAACTTATAGCATTATATGCATCAGCTCCGAATCATGTCTTGGGTCAATAGTTGGGTTTGCCCGGCTCCCATGTTTTGGTACCTTACATTCCGCTATATCAGCTAAGGTAGCACTGGGAGAACTACTGCGATTGTGCCCTGGTTCTGCTGGGCTAAGCACCTCAGTAGAGAAAGCTAAAACTGACTGTCATGATAAGGTGAGAGACTGGTCGCTGTTCGAGAGGTTTCAAGTCCCTAAAGACTTATGCCGCTTAGAGCGAGGAGTCGGCCCTGTCCGGCTTAAGGCGTGTATCGCGCCCCGAATTCGGCCTTCCGAATACTAGGGGCTTCGCCGAAATTTAAAATTATAGAATTCTATGGCTAAGTGAGAGTGATAACACATTATGGTCCGAATGCCTTGTTCATTGTGCTGAGCACCTCCCTTGAAGGACCCAACAATGGGAACAAGAGTGCTCAGGTTTATCCCGAACACCCCATCACTCGTGGCATGGGGGCAGAAGCCGACGACTAGCCATCTCTCAGATTTGATAAACAGCCGAACAAAAGGTAATATTTTAAATTCAGACAAGCGTTGCATAGCGCATATGAACAAGTTTTCATAATACAGGATCACAAGAGCAAGTTTACTCAAATATTACATCTTTCGTACACTCGTCCGTTACGAGACGAGCACCCTTCAGGACACCCTCATAGTACATCTTGGGGTGGCGATGCTCCTTGCCCTGCGGCGGCCCTTCCCACTAGCTTCACGACGTCCATCTTGGCCCATTGCACCTTCACACGGGTGAAAGCCCGGCGTGCACCCTCGATGCAGACGGACCGCTTGACGACTTCAAGCCGTGGGCAGGCATCCACAAGCCGCCTCACCAGGCCAAAGTAGCTGTTGGGAAGGGCGTCGGCAGGCCACATCCGGACTATAAAGCCCTTCATGGCCTGCTCGGCCGCCTTGTGCAGCTCAACCAGTTGCTTCAGCTGGTCGCTCAGAGGCATCGGGTGTTCGGTCCCAGTATACTGAGACCAGAACAGCTTCTCCATTGAGCTTCCCTCCTCGGCCTGGTAAAACTGAGCGGCATCCGACACGCTGCGGGGCAAATCTGTGAATGCTCCTGGAGAGCTCCGGATTCGGGTAAGTAACAGGTAATTTACTTTCACATGCTTGCTTTGCATATAGAATGCCTTACCCGCCGCTATCTTCTTCATCGCATCAATCTCCTAGAGGGCCTTTTGGGCTTCGGCCTTGGCACTCTTTGCGCTCTCGAGGGCCGCGGCAAGCTCGAACTCTCGCGTCTTCAAGTCAAGCTCTAATGCCTCGTGCTTCGTCACGAGAGCGTGGAGCTCTTGCTGCACCTCGCCCACCCGAGCCTCATGCCTTTCCCGCTCGGTGCGCTCCTTGGCCACTTTGTTTTTGGCCTCGGATAGCGCTTGCTTTAGGGTTTCCACCTCGGTCGTGACCCCTGGCAAATTTAGGATGATCCTGTCATTTTGCAATCGCATTCTTTTTATACATATCCATAGACTAGGTACTACTTACCTTTGTTCTCCTCGAGCTGCCTCTTGGCAAGGCCGAGCTCGTCCTTGGACCCTTTGAGGTCCTGCTTCAGTGTGGCGACCTCCGCAGTCAGTGCGGTAGAGGCCAGCAGCGAAGCCTGCATACGCATATAGACATACTTATATTAGACTCCTGCGATATTGTCTGATCCTCTGTTCGGCTTTTCTTTGTGAACACCGAATAGAGCATCATGGGCTACTGTCTATGCGGTAATATTTTTCCTATATACTTACCCCAAAGCCTGTTAGAAGGCTGGCACAGGCTTTAGTCAGTCCGCTCTTGGCGGACTGAACCTTCTCGACCACCGCACTCATAATAGTGCGGTGCTCTTCGTCGATGGAAGCACTGCGAAGCGCTCCCAGCAGAGTGTCCGGTGCCTCTGGATGGACAGAGGTCACCGGCACAGGCGTCTTGCCCCTTTTGGAAGGAGGCCGCCTGCCTGAGTCCAGAACCACTGGAGGTTCCGGCGCAGTATTTGGCTGAGGGCCGAACTCGGAGCCCTCGGGAGCCTTGCTCCCTCTACTCCTGGAGTCCGGAAGGTCGCCTTGAGGCGCCTCCGGGACTGTCTCCCCTTGACCCGGTGCCTCTTGAGACAATACCTTAGCGTTGTCCGTAGGGCAAGGGGAGGTGGTGGTCGGAAGTGGATCGCTATCTGTCGGTGTCAAAACCGGCGGATCTCGGGTAGGGGGTCCCGAACTGTGCGTCAAGGCCGGATGGTAACAGGAGACAAGGGACACGATGTTTTTTACCCAGGTTCGGGCCCTCTCGATGGAGGTAATACCCTACTCCTGCTTGATTAATATTGATGATATGGGTAGTACAAGAGTAGATCTACCACGAGATCAAGGAGGCTAAACTCTAGAAGCTAGCCTATGGTATGACTGTTGTGTATGGACTTGATTGCCTACGGACTACAACCCTCCGGTTTATATAGACACCGGATAGGGTTAGGGTTACATAGAGTCGGTTACAATGGTAGGAGATCTTGAATATCCGCATCGCCAAGCTTGCCTTCCATGCCAAGGAAAGTTCCATTCAGACACGGGACGAAGTCTTCAATCTTGTATCTTCATAGTCCAGGAGTCCGGCTGAAGGTATAGTCCGGCTACCCGAACACCCCCTAATCCAGGACTCCCTCAGTAGCCCCCGAACCAGGCTTCAATGACGATGAGTCTGGCGCGCAGATTGTTCGGCATTGCAAGGCGGGTTCTTCTCCAAATCTTGTGTACCTGTAGGAATAATGTCTGATTTTTGTAATGTAGTGCTCCTCGGCTTCCACGCCCAATAATGGCCGTCTTCCATGTGTCAAACGAATGCGAAAAGCCGGGGCATTTTTACATCCACACCCCTAGCCGTATAAACGAGCCGCCTATTTAACGGGATGGGGATTTAGGTCCAAACCACATCTTCTCCTTTCCGCGAGAGCGCTTCCAGCAAAGGTCCATTCCAACATGACCAGCCGTCGCAGCTCCTCCCCTCGCCCCTCCGGTCCCAAACCCGGGGACTGGGAGAGTTGCACCATCCCGCATAGCGAGTTAGCGTCGCTTCAGGCCAAGGGATTTCTCCCTCAGGCATACATGGTCCCGGTTCGAGCCGGTCTCGCCACATACAATGGCGGAAAACAAGCGGAGAGCACTCCCAATCCTTCTAAAGGAGAGCGGGTGTGCCTCGTCCCCTATCTAATAAGGGGACTGGGATTTCCAATTCATCCATTTCTCCGCGGGCTTCTGGAGTTCTACGGCCTCCAGCTGCACAATCTCACGCCCGCCTCCGTACTACATATTGCGGGTTTCGTCGCCCTTTGCGAGCTATTTTTAAGCGTTGAGGCTCATTTCACGCTGTGGAAGAGGTTATTCTGCCTGGTGCCCCGTTCTCAAAAGGGGTCTATATACCAAGTGGGCGGAGCCGAAGTATGGCGCATCGCCGGGACCGGATACCTATCCGGAACCCCAAAGAAGGTGTCCGAGGACTGGCCTTCGGAATGGTTTTATATAGATGACGTCCCGCTACCAGACCCTATCCGGGTCGGTCTCCCTGAGTTCAACAGTGCTCCATTGAAGAAACGCTTGAGCTGGCGTCCGCGGAGCTCTCAGAGAGAAAGCGACAGAGACGTCCTTTACCTGATGGGCCGGATAAGACTGTTGGCTCATTCCGGACTAACCATGATTGGAGTCATGGCCGCATGCATTATGCGGGGGGTGCAGCCGCTTCAATATAGAGGCCACCCCATGTGGGATTTCAATGGGGAGGATGACACCACCCGTTACGGTCGTAAGGGGCTGGCCTCAGCTGCCGCTCTAGTAAAGATCTTATCCTCTTTGTACAAGGGAGAAAAGGAGGAATTCCTCCGCGTCAACCCGCAGGCTAGATTTACTATGTACGATCCTCCAAGTTGGGTAAGTGAACAACTGCGCTTGCCCGTTTGTTTTATACTCCCACGGTTAGATATGTAGTCTAACGACTTCAGTGCAGGAACTGCGACAGGTGGTAAAGGATATAAACAGCCGCCCTCCATAGCCCGAGGACCCAGAACGGTCCCTCGATCCGGACTCCAAAGAGGATCCGGACATATCGGTGGAGCTTATCGACAGGGTGTTCCATCAGCTAAGCAAGGACAATACCTTGGTAGCCATCACGACTGATTACCCAGGGTTAATTCCGGCCTCCCAGGTGACAGAAACCGGAGTCTCATTCCCTTGAGAGAGATTCTACTCTCATGTATTCCGGTGTTTCTAACGACAACCATGTTTTGTAGGGGAGATTTCCGAGGCAGGAGGCTGAACCTGCGGCGGCTAGCCAACGAGGGGCCGCAGGGCCCCGTGGGGCAAAAAGGAATGTAGTCCGGACTGAGATGCCGGCGCAAAGGTATAGCGCACCCTCTGTTTCCCTGGTGTTATTCTATCAGGGCATATTAACGTTCGTGCTATCTTCAGAATGAAGAGACCTCGCCGGACTACATCCGGAGAGGTTGCCAATCGCGCCTCCACCAGCCAGGCTCCAACGTCTGGCCAGGAAGCGGAGGCGAGCACAAGGCGCGCACCAGACGCTCCTTCGACAGAGGATGCGGACAGGCTGTCTACCACAAATTCTGAAGTGGAGAGTGCCATGAACCACAGGCGTCGCCGGACAGTTCTACGCGACGCTTGTTTCTCCCAAGAGGCTTTAGATGCCTTTAATTCGGGAGATGCGTACCTCCGTGCTGCTCAAAATGGTTTAGCCAGAGCCACGGAGCAGTATGTAAAAGACATACGGGTAAGAAAATTTTGGTCAAATATATATATACCAGTAGCCCCCGAGACTTGAAACAGTTAGAGCAACTGATTTAAGGATCATTTAATATGCAGGTTCTTACAGAGAAGAATACTGTACTGTCCCAGGAGCTGGAAAAGTGCAAGGCCCAACTAGAGGCCGCACTAGCCACAACAGGGGAGCCCAAAGAGACCCCCTCAGGTAAGATGCACTTTGAAAGATTAGTATTGTGCGGTGTGGGTGCAAATCTGACAAATCATGTTGCAGATGGCGCCGGACTCGATCCGGAAAAGCAACAACTCTTACGCCGGCTAAAGGCCGGTGAGAGTATGTTGACAAAGGTGAGGCGAGAGAAGAATGATCTTCAGGATGCCAACACCAGGCTGGACGTCAAACTTAAAGATGTTCATGGCCAGCTGTCGGAATCCACGAAGGAGAATCAACGACTTCGACGCGGCATATTTAGTAAGTTCTTGAATGAACTTTGAAAAAAGAGTTCGGCGAGGAAGTCGACTAACAGAGTAATGTCTGTAGGTATGCTCACAGGTCGTCTTGCAGAGGAGATGCCCGGTTCTACGGATGACCTTCTTCCCGAACTCATGCAACCGCACGAGCGAATTCGGCAGGCGATGCGAGGCGTTGCCCAAGCCTTATGGCCTGCCCACTCCATGCCCGAGGGCCTTGGAGAGCTTGCGGAGAAGCTGAAGGGAGCTCGGCGGTGCTTCCGGTTGTGGAAGATATCGGCCTGCCGACAAGGCGCTAGGGAAGCCTGGGCCATGGTGAAGACCCGTTTTACGAAGTCTGACCCAAACCACATGGCCGAGGTCGGACTAGTGGGGCCTGACGGGAAGGAGATCCCTGTGAGCTTAGTATACGGCCAAGTAGAGTTGGCCGTGAAGTATTCCCAGCAGGACTGTAAATTAGACAGCCTGTTAGATGGTATAGAAGAGGAATACAATCAGTCAGAATGACTATGTAATTTTGAATTGACATGTGTAATGCCTTCTAGCCGGATTGTAGATCGTTTGTCGTTGCCGACCTTTTCGCTTCAACCTTGGGACCTGACGGTCCGGAGTGTGTCCGAATACCATAGCGGTTATATAAGAACCGTGGTATGCGTGGAGACCAGGCGTAGGGGTCGTTAGTGCTTTATCAGACAAGTGCCCAACTAGTTATGTTATATTACATGGTTAGTAAGAAACATCTTCCAGAGAGAATAGTTCCGTTAGGGGTTCCTTTCGCTGGGAGGCATGCCCTAAAGTGCATGTGCGGACTGCGTAAAAAGACGCAAAAAAAAAGCATCTGGGGGCGCATAAAATGAGTAAAAAGATCATCTTTTATCTCACCGACTGAGTATTCCCTTAAGAACGCTAGCTTTCGGCTTCACCCAGTCTAAGGTACACATCCGGCTGACCCGGCAGTAATAATCGCAGAGTTGCTCCCTTTACCGCCTAGCCGAACAATCGGGAACGTAGGGGTAAGCACAGGAGCCAGGCAACCCAGCTTGGCCAAAACTTAAGTCATATCAATGCATATAATGGTGAAGAAAAAGGTACATGCGGAAGTTTGACGCATGTGTTGGGCGTGAAGCCCATATAAATAAGCTTCTGTTAAAGAAGCCCCCAGGTTTAATGAGCGCGAGTGGCGCATCACTAGATGAGCCTTTAAGGGCTATAAAAGAAAAGAGGGGAAGGAGAGAAATGTAAGACAGAAAAATGCAAAAAATGGACAGAGGAAGGAGACGAACACAGAGTCCGGCGCTAGGCATAGAATCTTCGGAGACGGGTGGCGTTCCACGGGTTCGGCTCGAGTCGGTTATCCGACGCATCTCGCAGGCGGTACGCCCCGCCAGTTAGGACTTGGTCGATTATGAATGGACCTTCCCACTTGGGCTTGAGTTTGTCCTTTTTCTTATCCGGCAGGCGTAGAACTAGTTCACCAACATTGTAACTTTTGGCCCGTACTTCTCTGCTTTGATATCTTCGGGCCTGCTGTTGATAAAATGCGGAACGGGCTTTTGCCACGTCACGCTCCTCCTCCAGGGCGTCCAAGTTGTCCTGCCGATCGAGCTCGGCTTCTCTTTCTTCGTACATGCGCACTCTAGGTGAGTCATGAATTATGTCGCAGTGCAGAACTGCCTCTGCGCCGTACACCATAAAAAATGGTGTGTATCCGGTGGTGCGATTTGGCGTGGTCCGCAACCCCCATAGCATGGAGTCGAGCTCCTCTACCCAGTGCGTGTTAGATTCCTTGAGGGACCGCACCAGTCTGGGTTTAATGCCACTCATGATAAGACCATTTGCACATTCGACCTGGCCGTTGGTTTGTGGGTGATAGACGGAAGCATAATCGAGCTTGATGCCCATGTTTTTGCACCAGAGTTTTACCTCCTCGGCGGTAAAGTTTGTACCGTTATCGGTTATGATGCTGTGGGGGACGCCATAACGGTGTACAACCCCGGATATGAAGTCTATCACAGGTCCGGATTCAGCCGTTTTAACAGGCTTGGCTTCTATCCATTTGGTGAACTTATCCACCATGACCAGTAAGTATTTTTTCCTATCGGTCCCACCTTTAAGGGGTCCGACCATGTCAAGCCCCCAGACCGCAAAAGGCCAGGTGATGGGTATAGTTTGGAGTGCGGTGGGTGGCATATGGATTTGGTTGGCAAAAAGTTGGCAACCAGCGCATCGTTGGACTAGGTCCTGAGCGTCTGCCCGGGCCGTCGGCCAATAAAAGCCTGTACGAAAAGCCTTGCTAACAAGGGACCGAGCAGCGGCGTGGTGACCACCGAGTCCGGCATGAATTTGAGCCAGAAGGTTCCGCCCTTCCTCTTTGGAGATGCACCTTTGAAGGACTCCGGTAGTGCTTTTCTTATAAAGCTCTCCCTCATGGACTCTATAGGATTTAGATCGCCGCACTATGCAACGGGCCTCGTTTTGGTCCTCCGGGAGTTCCTGCCTAGTAAGGTAGGCTAGGAATGGTTCTGTCCACGGGGCGATGACCGCCATTATTACGTGGGCTGAAGGTGTAATTCATTGGCAGAGCCTCCAATTGTGTCAGACTGTTCGGCGTCGAGTGGTGCGGCTGGGTCCGGGCTGTTATTTGCGGGTTCCCACTCCCATGCTACGGATGGCTTGAACAATCTTTCCAAAAAGATGTTGGGGGGGACTGCATCGCGTTTTGCTCCGATGCGTGCCAGGACGTCCGTTGCTTGATTGTTTTCTCAGGCTATATGGTGAAACTCCAGCCCTTCGAACCGAGCTGACATTTTTAGGACGGCGTTGCGGTAAGCTGCCATTTTTGGGTCCTTGGCGTCGAAGTCTCCATTTATTTGGGATATCGCGAGGTTTGAATCCCCGCGTACCTCTAGGCGCTGGATACCCATGGATACTGCTATCCGGAGACCATGTAGGAGGGCCTCATATTTGGCTGCATTGTTGGAATCCATGTACATGATTTGGAGCACATATTGGACTGTGTCTCCTGTGGGGGACGTCAGGACGACGCCAGCCCCCAGTCTGGCCAACATTTTGGAGCCGTCGAAATGCATAATCCAGTTTGAGTATGTGCCGTACTCTTTAGGGAGCTCGGCCTCCGTCCATTCTGCGACGAAGTCGGCCAAAACTTGCGATTTAATAGCTCGTCGTGGCTTATAGGTTATATCAAACGGGAGAAGCTCGATGGCCCATTTTGCAATCCGTCCCGTTGCGTCGCGGTTGTTGATAATATCATTGAGTGGTACTTCTGAGGCTACTGTTATGGGACACTCTTGAAAGTAGTGTCGTAGCTTCTGGGATGCCATGAATACCGCGTATGCAATCTTTTGATAATGCGGGTACCGTGATTTGCATGGAGTGAGGACAGTGGATACGTAGTAGACCGGCCTTTGAAGGGGGAATTTGTGTCCATCTGTTTCCCGTTCGACAACGAGCACTGCGCTGACAACTTGATGTGTTGCTGCAATGTACAATAACATTGGTTCGCCGATGTTCGGCGCGGCCAGGACTGGGTTTGTTGCCAATATGGCTTTTATTTCATCAAGTCCGGCCGTGGCGGCCTCCGTCCACTCGAAGTGTTCGGTGCACCGAAGGAGGCGATAGAGGGGTAGTGCCTTTTCTCCCAAGCGGGAGATGAAGCGGCTTAAAGCCGCCACGCATCCGGTTAATTTTTGTATTTGTTTGAGGTCCTTTGGGATATCCAATTGTGATAAAGCTTGGATCTTGGCTGGATTTGCTTCAATTCCTCTACCGGATACAATGAAGCCCAAGAGCTTTCTGGCTGGAACGCCGAAGACGCATTTTTCCGAGTTGAGCTTGATGTCATATTTTCAGAGGTTATCGAATGTAAACCTCAAGTCGTCTACTAGAGATTCGACATGTCTTGATTTGACGACCACATCATCAACATACGCCTCCACTGTTTTGCCGATCTGATTTGCCAGACATGTCTGAATCATGTGCTGATATGTTGCGCCGGCGTTTTTCAGCCCGAAGGGCATTGTGTTGAAGCAGAATGGGCCGTATGGTGTGATAAATGCTGTTGTGGCTTGGTCTGATTCAGCCATCTTGATTTGATGGTATCCGGAGTATGCGTCGAGGAAACACAACGAGTCGTGTCCTGCGGTGGCATCGATAATTTGATCGATACGGGGGAGGGGGAAGGGATCCTTTGGGCAAGCCTTGTTGAGGTCTTTAAAATCGACACACAGGCGCCAGGATTTGTCCTTCTTTGGTACCATCACCAAGTTTGCTAGCCAGTCCGGATGTTTTATGTCTCTAATGAATCCGGCCTCCAATAGCTTGGCTAACTCCTCTCCCATAGCCTGTCTCTTGGGCTCGGAAAAACGCCGAAGGGCTTGTTTGACAGGTTTGAATCCTTTTAGGATATTTAAGCTGTGTTTGGCCAGCCTGCGTGGGATCCCTGGCATGTCTGAAGGGTGCCAGGCGAAAATGTCCCAGTTCTCTCGTAGGAACTCTCGCAGTGCGGCGTCTACATCAGGGTTCAGTCGTGCCCCGATGGAAGCTGTTTTATTGGGGTCCGTTGGATGGACCTGGAATTTGACTATTTCATCAGTTGGCTTGAAGGATGTGGATTTGGATCTCTTATCGAGTATCACATCATCCTTGTTAACCGTGGAGCGCAGCGCAGTCAGTTCCTCGGCCGCTAAGGCTTCGGATAGTGCCTCAAGGGCTAATGCGGCCGTCTTGTTTTCGGCGCGGAGTGCTACGTCTGGATCACTAGCTAGAGTGATAATTCCGTTCGGCCTGGGCATCTTAAGCTTCATGTACCCGTAATGGGGTATTGCTTGGAAGATTGAGAATGCTTCCCGCCCTAGTAAAGCGTGATATCCGCTCTTAAACGGGGCCACCTGAAACGTGACTTCTTCGGACCTGTAATTATCCGGCGTGCTGAACACCACATCTAGTGTGATTTTTCCTGTGCAGCGCGCTTCCCGACTAGGGATTATTCCTCTAAAGGTTGTGCTGCTTCGCTCGATGCGGTTCCAGTCTATTTCCATTTTTTGAAGGGTTTCCTCATAAATGAGGTTCAGTCCGCTGCCTCCATCCATGAGCACCTTGGTGAGGCGAAAGCCGTCCACTATGGGACTGAGGACCAATGCGGCTGGTGCTCGGGCTGTTCGGAATCTAGGTTCATCACTTGCGTTGAAGGTAATAGTAGTGTCGCTCCATGGATTTATTGTTGCAACTTGATAGACTTTGGCGAGGCTGCGGAGTGTTCTTTTTCGCATATTGTTTGATGCGAAAGTCTCGAAGACTGTGAGAACGGTACTGGTGTTCTCGGGCTGGTTTTCTGCGGCCTCCAGAATTAAGAGGTCCTCGCCAATTTTGGCCACCTGCCGGAGTATCCAACATGCTCTAAGGCTGTGAGTTGGTGTGGTGTCCTCTGTACTGTGAATTCTACAGGGTCCATCAAGCCACCTTTCTAGTACGGTTCCATGCCCTGTAGAGGGTTTTGGCTTTTTGGTGTTTATCCCAGGTGTCCTATGATGATGCAACCTCTTAGTTCGGACGGGGTTATTATTCAAGGCCGGATTATCCCAAAATTTTATTTTGGTTTTCCAGGCGCTTTCCATCGCACAGTATTTTTGTACTATGGACGCCAAGTCAGCGAAGCGTGTAATATCACGACGACTTACGGCGTTAAGGATTCCCTCGTCCTTGCAATTACTGTAGAAAATTGAGATTGCGTCTCCCTCGCGGCAATCCTTTATCCTGTTCATAACCAGGAGGAATCTGGCCCAGTAATGATGTACTGTTTCCTTGGGCTTCTGCCTGATTTGGGAGAGATCGCTTATGTTCGGGTGGGCGGGTGTCGTTGAATCTGAAACCTCACCCAATCCAAGATTCGGAGGCCGAAGAGTTTCCGAACTCTGAAGTTCAGATTCTTGGATGTTGTCCAACGAATCTAGCCCGTTGCCTGATCCTAAGCTCAGGTCTTGAGTTACATCCTCCTCTCCGCGGGTATCCGGCTTGGAGGAGTCGGGAATTCGGACGTAGCTAGTCCTTAAAATAGATGAAGGGTCGCCGCACTGCGCCTCTACCACGACAACGTGGTGGGTGACTTGGGGAGAGTTAATTTCTCTTAGATCGGGTTTAAGCCCAACCTGGTCGTAATCCGTAGTGACCCCCAGGGCGGCGATGCGATCCAATAGCTCGTTTAGGGAAGAGAGCTCCATTGGATCTAGCTGCTCGACGAGCTCCGAGATGACGTGTAGGTTGCTTTTGATGACCCGAGAGGTCACCGTCGGCGCAACAGCCGAACAGGCGGTCATGAGGAAACCACCTAGCCGGAGGGTTTGGCCGACAGCCAAGGCTCCCTTAGCAAAGGCGCCGTCTTTAAAGACAGGAGGAGGCATCCTTCCTGATTGCGACGGCACAGAGGAACCCTCAATGAAAGCACCAATGTCGGTGTCAAAACCGGCGGATCTCGGGTAGGGGGTCCCGAACTGTGCGTCAAGGCCGGATGGTAACAGGAGACAAGGGACACGATGTTTTTTACCCAGGTTCGGGCCCTCTCGATGGAGGTAATACCCTACTCCTGCTTGATTAATATTGATGATATGGGTAGTACAAGAGTAGATCTACCACGAGATCAAGGAGGCTAAACCCTAGAAGCTAGCCTATGGTATGATTGTTGTGTATGGAGTTGATTGCCTACGGACTACAACCCTCCGGTTTATATAGACACCGGATAGGGTTAGGGTTACATAGAGTCGGTTAGAATGGTAGGAGATCTTGAATATCCGCATCGCCAAGCTTGCCTTCCACGCCAAGGAAAGTCCCATTCGGACACGGGACGAAGTCTTCAATCTTGTATCTTCATAGTCCAGGAGTCCGGCTGAAGGTATAGTCCGGCTACCCGAACACCCCCTAATCCAGGACTCCCTCACTATCCATATCCGACGAGCCCAGGGAGCCGTCCGACGATACGTTGATACGGGCTCGTGGCGGTCTGCATAATCATAATTCAGCGTTAGAAGAAACAGTGCGCCAAATGTATGCTATGAGTTACTCTGGCATCCGAATACTTACGACTTTGCCAGGGGCTTGGCCCTGAGCAGCCACTTGTCTTCGCCTTCGGCGGTGGTGGTGGAGTGGTCCGGAAGGAGAGTCCTTCCCTTCTTGGACCCTTCGGTCCCCCCGGTTGGGGCGGCCTTCCTTTTCTTGTCTTCCCCGACTGGAGGGGGAGCATCTTCATCTTCCTCCTCGTCTTCGGGGGAGGAGTGCGTCGCGGAGTTATCGGATGATCAGTCCGATAATACCTGGCGTTGGGAACTCTTTCGGGTTCCCTTGGCCTTCTTGGTCTTCTCGGGCACCTTGTAAGGAGCCGGAGTCAGCATCTCCGTCAGGAGAGCGTCCGCAGTGTCTTCGGGCAGAGGGGCCGGACAGTTAATCTGCCCCGACGTCTCCACCCAGTCCTGTCAAAGGCATGGAGCTCAGACCCCGCACATGGTTAAGCTAGGGGAAATAAATATCCTACCGGATGTATAGAACTCACCGAATGCACTCGGCGCTTCGCGCTTAACCCGCGGTCCTCGGTGAGAGAGGGAGGGACCTCGGCGCCCTTGAACAGCACCTTCCAGACGTCCTGGTGCATCGTGTCGAAGAGCTCGCTCAGAGTCTGGTGCTGGACTGGGTCGAACTCCCACAAGTTGAAGTCCCGTTGTTGGCACGGGAGGATCCGGCAGATGAGCATGACCTGGACTATGTTGACAAGCTTGAGCTTTTTGCCTACCATATTCCGGATACATTTCTGGAGTTCGTCCAGCTCTACCGATGAACCCCAGGACAAGCCCTTCTCTTTCCAGGAGGTGAGCCACGTGGGGATTCCAGATCGAAACTTGGGGGCAGCCACCCATTTGGCGTCGCGCGGCTCGGTGATGTAGAACCACGTCGATTGCCACCCCTTTATGGTCTCCACGAAGGAGCCTTCAAGCCATGTAATGTTGGGCATCTTGCCCACCATGGCTCCGCCGCATTCTACTTGTTGGCCGCCCACCCCCTTCGGCTTGATATTGAAGGTCTTTAACCACAGGCCGAAGTGGGGCCGGATGCGGAGGAAAGCCTCACACACGACGATGAATGCCGAAGTGTTGAGGACGAAGTTCGGGGCCAGATCATGGAAGTCCAGCCCGTAGTAGAACATGAGACCATGGACGAATGGATGGAGGGGAAATCCCAGTCCGCGGAGGAAGTGGTGGAGGAAGACTACCCTCTCGTGAGGTTCAGGGGTAGGAATGATCTGCCCCGCAGCGGGCAGCCGATGCGCGATATTCGCAGCCAAGTATCTGGCTCCGTGCAGCTTCTTGATGTGCCCCTCCGTAATGGAGGAAGCCATCCATTTGCCTCCCGCTCTGGACATGATTGGAGAAGGTTGAGGGGAAGAATGTGGGCTTGGGCGTTGGAGCTCGAGTGCGCAAGAGTGGATGAGCAAGGAGGAAGAAGGCATGGGTAGAAAAAGGTTAAACCTTGTCCCTTTATAAGGGCGGCCGAAACTATGCGCCCCCACTAGCCTGGTAAAACTCCTTATCCCCCAAGCACCGTAATCGATGGCGCGGCTGGGTTACCCACGCCCGTATTGATGGGAATCCCGTAATAAGGGGGACACGATCTCTGCTTTGACAAGACGTGTCAAAAAACTTCCTCACGTTATGTGCGGGGCTAGTTAAAGGAAAGGGTTCGAATAATCATCGGGCCATGGCATAATGTCATGTTGCCAACACGTGTCAACATATTAGATTTGTGGAAATACTATTGTCTCTACGGTGGTATGTGGAACTTATTTTGCAGGGTCGGACACTATCCTTGTATTCAAATTCTTCCGTGGTGTATTCGGAGGAGGAACCCACCTTGCAATGCCGAAGACAATACTGCGCGCCGGACTCATCATCATTGAAGCCTGGTTCAGGGGCTACTGAGGGAGTCCTGGATTAGGGGGTATCCAGATAGCCGGATTATATCCTTTGGCCAGACTGTTGGACTATGAAGATACAAGATTGAAGACTTCATCTCGTGTCCGGATGGGACTCTACTTGGCGTGGAAGGCAAGCTAGGCAATACGGATATGTATATCTCCTTTGTAACCGACCTTGTGTAACCATAGCCCCCTCCGGTGTCTATATAAACCGGAGGGTTTTAGTCCGTAGGACAACATACAATCATACCATAGGCTAGCTTCTAGGGTTTAGCCTCTCCGATCTCGTGGTAGATCAACTCTTGTAATACTCATATCATCAAGAATAAATCAAGCAGGACATAGGGTTTTACCTCCATCAAGAGGGCCCGAACCTGGGTAAAACATCGTGTCCCCTGCCTGCTGTTACCATCCGCCTTAGACACATAGTTCGGGACCCCCTACCCGAGATCTGCCGGTTTTGACACCGACAGGCGGTAATAGGGATTCCCAGTCCCGAACTCAAAAATGCAAATAATTAAACAAAACTCCCCCAGGACTGTTGTTGGTTTGGACGGCACCCGTTGTTTCGGACAAGCTGTGGAATGTGATTGTTGGTGGAGGGGGAGTAAACCTTTACTTTTATCGCTTGGGAACCGCCACTAGCCTGTTTAGCATGGGAGATATTGATAACTGATGGTCGTGAAGTAAATGAGAAGGGTGCGTGTCTCAAAATATCATTTATCTCTGTTTTAAAAATTGAGCTCTGGCACCTCTGCAAATTATTGCTTCCCTCTACGAAGGGACTATCTATTTACTTTTATGTTGTGTCATCACCTTCTAAAACAAGCACCAAAAACTGAGTAGAGCATAGTTGTCATGATTTATGTATTGTGTGTAGCTAATGTTAGGTGCATCATGACTGGATCTTTTCTACCATGAATTACAATGTTTAGTCGCTGCTTGAACTTTGGAGGTGCTCTGCATTTATGTTTTGTGGTCTCAGAAAGGGCTAGCGAGATACCACTATTGTCATATTATATCATGGTTGTTTTGACAACGTGTTGCTGTTTGAGATATCTTATTATTGCTCGCTAGCTAATTATGTCATTGATATGAATCATTATAATCTTTAAGAGTTATTATCGACATGGTTAGTTATAATGTTGGCTAAAAATCTTGGTGCAGTTTAAGCTTATTTATGCAAACAAGAGCAAAAGAGTTCGTAAAAGTTTTTATTTTTCACTTTCAGTTTATCAACTGAATTGCTTGAGGACAAGCAAAGGTTTATGCTTGGGGAAGTTGATATGTCTCCAACGTATCTAGTTTTCCTAACGCTTTTCCTCTTGTTTTGGACTCTAATTTGCATGATTTGAATGAAACTAAGCCCAGACTGACACTGTTTTCAGCAGAACTACCATGGTGTTGTTTTTGTGCAGAAAAAAGTTCTCGGAATGGAACGAAACTTTGCGAGGATTTTTTATATCAATAATAAGAATTTCTGGAGCCAAGACCTACTGGAGAGGGGCACCTGGGTGGGCACAACCCACTAGGGCGCGCCCCCTCTCCTGGCGCGCCCAGGTGGGTTGTCCCCACCTGGTGGCCCCGCCGACCCTGAAACCAACGCTATAAATTCCTATTTTCGGAGAAAAAATCAAGGAGAAAGAATTATCCTGATCCACGAGACGGAGCCGCTGCCAAGCCCTGTTCTTCCTTGGGAGGGCAGATATGGAGTCCGTTTGGGGCTCCGGAGAGGGGGATCTTTGAAGGAAATATGCCCTAGAGGCAATAATAAAGTTGTTATTTATATTTCCTTATATCATGATAAATGTTTATTATTCATGCTAGAATTGTATTAACCGGAAACTTAGTACATGTGTGAATACATAGACAAATAGAGTGTCACTAGTATGCCTCTACTTGACTAGCTCGTTGAATCAGTGATGGTCATGTTTCCTGACCATAGACATGAGTTGTCATTTGATTGACGGGATCACATCATTAGAGAATGATGTGATTGACTTGACCAATCCGTTAGCTTAGCATGATGATCGTTTAGTTTGTTGCTATTGCTTTCTCCATAACTTATACATGTTCCTATGACTATGAGATCATGCAACTCCCGAATACCGGAGGAACACTTAGTGTGCTATCAAACATCACAACGTAACTGGGTGAGTATAAAGATGCTCTACATGTGTCTCAGATGGTGTTTGTTGAGTTGGCATAGATCGAGATTAGGATTTCTCACTCCGAGTATCGGAGAGGTATCTTTGGGCCCTCTCGGTAATGCACATCACTATAAGCCTTGCAAGCAATGTGACTAATTAGTTAGTTGTGGGATGATGCATTATGAAATGAGTAAAGAGACTTCCCAGTAACGAGATTGAAATAGGTATTGAGATACCGACGATCGAATCTCAGGCAAGTAACATACCGATGACAAAGGGAACAACGTATGTTGTTGTGCGGTTTGACCGATGAAGATCTTTGTCGGTGTCAAAACCGGCGGATCTCGGGTAGGGGGTCCTGAACTGTGCGTCTAAGGAAGATGGTAACATGAGGCAGGGGACACGATGTTTTACCCAGGTTTGGGCCCTCTTGATGGAGGTAAAACCCTACGTCCTGCTTGATTTATTCTTAATGATATGAGTATTACAAGAGGTTATCTACCACGAGATCGGAGAAGCTAAACCCTAGAAGCTAGCCTATGGTATGATTCTATATTGTACTACGGACTAAAACCCTCCGGTTTATATAGACACCGGAGGGGGCTAGGGTTACACAAGGTCGGTTACAAAGGAGGAGATATACATATCCGTATTGCCTAGCTTGCCTTCCACGCCAAGTAGAGTCCCATCCGGACACGAGACGAAGTCTTCAATCTTGTATCTTCATAGTCCAACAATCCAGCCAAAGGATATAATCCGGCTTTCCGGATACCCCCTAATCCAGGACTCCCTTAGTAGCCCCTGAACCAGGCTTCAATGACGATGAGTCCAGCACGCAGTATTGTCTTCGGCATTGCAAGGCGGCTTCTTCTCCATCTTTCGAACGTTTGTAAAGCAGTGTCCGGTCCCATAAATGTTTGGACTTCTTGGCTTCTGTGCCCAATAAGGGCTTTCTCCCACATGTCGAATGAATACGAGGCGCCAGGGTGTTTTTACATTCGCCCCCTAGCCGGATAAATAAATTGTCTATTAAAGGGATGGGGATCCTTAGATCCGATCCATACTGAAAGTGCAACTATCCCTGGGTGGTTTTGGTAATTCCTAACAACATATAGCTCATTGAGCTAACATTATTCCAAGATTAATATTTCAGGAAAAGCTCAATGAATGGCATGGCATGGATGAGGAAAGTGGATCCCTCAAAATTCTAAGGACAAAAAGTTTGGCTCAAGCTTGAAGCTCAAGACTCTACATTTTATATTTTAGTGATCCAAGATCACATTGAGTCTATAGGAAAAGGCAATACTATCAAGGAGGGATGAGGTGTTTCTTAATGGCTTGCTTGCTCAAAATGTTAGTGATATGCTCCAAAATCCTCAACTACCTTCCCACATCCACATATGACCTAAACCAAAAGTCAAACTCGGCCCCACCGATTCTTTCTATCCGGCGCCACCGAGTTTCAAATGTCATAGCCACTGGCACAAACCCTAGGCAAATCGGTCTGACCGATAGGGATCTCGGTCTCACCGAGATGGGATTGTAATCTCTCTGTTTCCCTTCATAACGTTTCGGTCTTACCGAGATGAGCGATCAGACCCACCGAGATTCCAATGTAAACTCTCTGTTTCCCTTTTGTAACATTTCGGTCTCACCGAGATGAGCGAATCGGTCCCATCGAGTTTACCTGACCAACTCTCTGGTTAGCTTATTACCAAAATCGGTCCCACCGAGTTTGTGTAATTGGTCACACCGAGATTACGTTATGCCCTAACCCTAACCATATCGGTCCTACCGAGTTGCATCTCAGTCCCACCAAAAATCCTAACGGTCACTAGGTTTGCTGAATCGGTGCGACCGAGTTTAACCATTCGGTCCCACCGAGTTTGGCAAATTGTGTGTAACAGTTAGATTTTGTGTGGAGGCTATATATACCCCTCCACCCACTCTTCATTCGTAAAGAGAGCCATCAGAACATACCTACACTTCCAATACACATTTTCTGAGAGAGAACCACCTACACTTGTGTTGAGGTCAAGATATTCCATTCCAACCATATGAATCTTGATCTCTAACCTGCCCCAAGTTGCTTTCCACTCAAATATTCTTTCCACCAAATCCAAATCCTGTGAGAGAGAGTTGAGTGTTGGGGAGACTATCATTTGAAGCACAAGAGCAAGGAGTTCATCATCAACACACCATTTGTTACTTCTTGGAAAGTGGTGTCTCCTAGATTGGCTAGGTGTCACTTGGGAGCCTCCGACAAGATTGTGGAGTTGAACCAAGGAGTTTGTAAGGGCAAGGAGATCGCCTACTTCATGAAGATCTACCGCTAGTGAGGCAAGTCCTTCGTGGGCGACGGCCGTGATGGAATAGACAAGGTTGCTTCTTCGTGGACCCTTCATGGGTGGAGCCCTCCGTGGACTCGCGCAACCGTTACCCTCCGTGGGTTGAAGTCTCCATGAACGTGGATGTACGATAGCACCACCTATCGGAACCACGACAAAAACATCTGTGTCTCCAATTGCATTTGAATCCTCCAAACCCTTCCCTTTACATTCTTGCAAGTTGCATGCTTTACTTTCCGCTGCTCATATACTCTTTTGCATGCTTGCTTGAATTGTGTGGAGATTGCTTGACTTGTGCTAAGATAGCTAAAATCTGCCAAGAACTAAAATTGGGAAAAGGCTAGATTTTTATTTGGTCAAGTAGTCTAATCACCCCCCTCTAGACATACTTTCGATCCTACAAGTGGTATCAGAGCTTTGGTCTCCATTTGCTTTGATTTCCATAGCTTTTGGCGTTCATAGCCTTGGTTTCACAACCTAGGAGAGTATGTCGTCTAGCGAGGGAAATTATCACCGTAGAGGTCCTTACTTTGATGGCACTAATTTTGCTAGTTGGAAGCATAAGATGAAAATGCATATTCTTGGACATAACCCCGCCGTTTGGGCTATTGTGTGTATTGGCTTGGAAGGTGAATTCTTTAACGGGAAATAACCAAACCGTGAAGCCACCGCGGAAGAGTTGAAAATGCTGCAATAAAACGCACAAGCTTGTGATATCCTCTTCAACGGATTGTGCCCCGAAGAATTCAACAAAATCAGCCGTCTTGAGAATGCAAAGGAAATTTGGGATACTTTGATTGATATGCACGAAGGTACCAACTCCGTCAAGGAATCCAAATTGGATGTGCTTCAAAGTCAACTTGACAAGTTCAAAATGAAGGATGGTGAAGGTGTTGCTGAAATGTACTCTAGGCTTGCTCTTATCACAAATGAGATTGCCGGCTTAGGGAGTGAAGAGATGACCGATAGATTCATCATCAAGAAGATCCTAAGAGCCTTGGATGGAAAATATGATACTGTGTGCACATTGATCCAAATGATGCCAAATTACAAAGATCTCAAGCCAACGGAAGTCATCAGAAGAATTGTTTCTCATGAGATGTCACTCAAGGATAAAGAGGAACTTCACAACAAATCAAGTGGTGCTTACAAAGCCTCATGTGAAGCCCCCACATCATCGAGTGAGAAACAAACCTTCAATGAAGAATTGAGCTTAATGGTGAAGAACTTCAACAAGTTCTACAAGAGTAGAAGCAAAGAGAGAAGCTCCAAGTCAAGGTCCTACAATGACAAAAGATCTTCTAGTCGAGAGCGAAACTGCTACAATTGTGGAAGGCCCAGACACTATTCCAATGAGTGTATGACCCCCTATAAGAGAAGAGAAGATTCTCCCAAGAGAAGAAGTAGAAGAGAAGAATCACCATCTAGAGAAAGAAGGAGTAGATATGATCGTTATGAACAAAGACCCTCATGGAGAAGCAAGGATTCGGAAAGAAAGGACAAGTCATCAAGGAGCTACACAAAACGAAGACATCAAGCTCATGTTGGTGAATGGGTATCCGGCTCCGACTCCGACAACCACTCCGAGAGAAGCTATCACTCCGACTCCGAATATACTCAAGATGAAGGTGTTGTCGGTCTAGCACTTGTGACAGCCAACTCCTACGACATATTTGACTCACCAAATGAAGGAGTTGGAACATGCTTCATGGCTAAAGGCCCAAAGGTACCACACCCCGAGTATGTTGATTTCAATAGTAATGAAGATGACTTGTTAGGTGATGATGATTTACTTGTTGACAACTCTAGTGATGAATACTGTGATGAAACGTCAATTAATCATGCTAATCAAGATAAAACGAATGGCAATGATAAGGAGAAGATTGAGTCTCTAACTAAAGAACTAAACACTCTTAAGTTAGCTCACGAAACTATCTTAGGAGATCATCGAGAACTTTTAAGGACTCATGAGAAATTACGCTTTGAAAAGCTCAACCTTGAGCAAGAGCATGAGTTCTTAAAAGCAATCAATGATGATCTTCGTAAGAAAAGTTCTTCTTACATTGGAAAGTGTTTACTCTTATCCACTTACATGCCTCAAGTCAAGTCTAGTAACAAGAACAAGAAAGATTCTTCCTCTAGTAGTAACAATAATCATGCTAAATCCATTATTGTTGCTTCTAGTAGTTCTCTTGATTCCACTAATGATTCTCTTAGCCAAGTTACACTTGAGCAAGAAAAGAGCTTATTGAAGGGAATTATAGAGAAAGGTGTTTACAAGAGCCTTGCCGGAAGTAAGCAATTCGAGGAAATTGTACGCAAGCAAGGAAGGCACCGGAAGAATCAAGGTGTTGGTTTTGAACGAAAGTTCAATGCCAATGGAGTTGAGTGGGAAGAAGATAAATACCCCAAGACGAAGTTTGTTCCTCAACAAGAGAAGTATGATCCTACTTCTTTCAAAGGGACACAAGCTCAAGATGATCTTCCACCACAAGACCACAAGCAAAAAGGCAAGGACAAGCTTCAAGAGGAAATTGATGCATTTGAAGAAGCTCCTAAGGCCTTGGTCAAGTGGGTTCCCAAGACTACTTCAAGTTCCACTTCATCAAGTACAACTACAACACCGAGGATTCCCATCAAGATGGTGTGGATCCCGAAGAAGAAGAACTAGAGAGTTCTTGAGGGTGACTCCGCCAACATACTTCACTCTTATCATCTTGGCAAGAACAAGTGCAATCAACTTCCACATCTTGCACTAGTTCAAGGAGTCACAAACCCTCTTGTTGGCAAGACAAGGGACAAGGTAACCTAAAAGCTTTCATAGACATCATCTTGTGTGTGCATCACTTTATGTCTATGGATATCCTTGTTTGTTCCTTGTGGGACTAACCCGTGTAGGTATTGAAAGTGCAACTCACTCCAATGGATAGCTTCAAATGATCTACATCAACATTGAGCATCCACATCTTCAACATCTACATGAACTCATCATCGACAAAACCCAAGGTTAGTTCATCCCTCTTAGGGGGGATCTCACATCTAGGGGGAGCTTTACTCTAAGAATTGAGCTAAAGCAACTCTAATGGTGTGAACACAACAATTCTTTATGTAAAAGTGGTAACCCCACTTGTGCTTAAACGATGAGTATGACCTATGATCAAATGTTCTCATTTGACTCCTAAGTCAATATACGCATATATAGATGACCTAGTCATCGCAAAATGTTTGATAGATGCTAGAATTGGTTGTGCATGCATTGCCACACATTTCAATTGCCATTTTATTGTGTGAGCATGTTGATTGCATATTTTACTCATTCGAGGACATCCACTTGTTGTTTTGATTGATTGGTTTTCTTTTCTTCTGCCAAGTGGATGGACAAGAATGCCTAAGAACCCTCTCTAGCTATCTATGCTTTTCTCGTCTCAAACTCTATTCATGCTACATCACAAAATTTGATCAAGTCAGATTCGAACCACTCTGTGTGAGGAGCACTCGGAGTCCCCGATTCTTCATAGACTTAAACTTCCAAAACTTCTTTGTGCGTTTCGGTCTGACCGATTCATCCATTTCGGTCGTACCGAGATCACTAAGTCGATCTAGGTTTTCGATCTCGGTGCAACCGATTTGAACCTTTTGGTCACACCGAGTTTCAGTAACTGCTTGCAGTTATGAATCTCGGTGCCACCGAATTGTTCCACTCGGTCACATGGACAGGGTCGGGCTATATATACCCACGGGTCAAAATTTGGAAAACTTTCCGAACCTCCTCGACCCGCGCTTAGCCCGCTCTGCCTCCAGGGTCTCCAGATCGTCTTCCTCGTCGCCAGCCGCCTCCTGCCATTGGTCTCCGCCGCCGTCAACAGGAATCATCCCCGCCGTTGCCGCCATAGCAAGTTCATCGCCGAACTAGGGTATGAACTCGATCACTGTGCTATCCCTATCTGATTCCTAGCACATTGTGTTCGCCATGTATCTTGCCACGATTCAGATCATTCTTATCCAGTCAAAACACTCCGTAGTTTAGTCGTGAATTGAAAATTTAGGGTTAGGTTTCCTCCGAAACCATCTCGGACCCACCGAGTTGTGGAATTCGGTACCACCGATTCGGCTTAGGCCATTGCACATGTATTTTTCGGTCTGACCGAGAATTGCAAATCGGTGTGACCGAGTTCACTAGTTTAGGTTCCAGCAGCTGCTTCGGTATCACTGAGTTTACAAATCGGTTGATCCGAAATGCTTTCTGTGGAAAACTAAAACTAAGTTTTTGACTCATTCTTTTGCAAAAACCTCTGCATTTTGTGATGCTCATACACTCTATCTCATCTATATCTATTCACAGGGTCTGCTGTTAGTGTTTGCAATATGACTGATCAGAGTGACAACCAGAACAGGTCAGAGGAGCAGGTTCACCTGAGTGAGGGCACTAGTCCCTCTAGCAGTTCAGATGATGGTAGCAGGAGCACCCCAAGCAACTTACCCAAAGCTGCCACCAGGGCCAGAAAGAAGAAGACCTCTGAATCTGAGGATGAAGACTATGTGGCAGTTGAGGATGAGGCCACTTCCAAGAAGAAAGTGGTTAAGAAGGAATATAGCACTGCTGCTGCCACCAAGCCAGGCTTGAAGCAAAAGGTTCCTGCAAAGAGAATTCCAATGTCTAAGGCCAGAGCATCTACTCAAGTCCCTTTGGGATGTATATCCAAAGAGGCTGCTGCAGAAGGGAAGAAGAGGAAGGAGAGGATCAAAAAGACCACTGCTAGAGTGCTTGGGAGATCCTCAATCATGGGAGATTCTAAAGAGGAAGAGGAAGAAGAGGTTGCTGCACCAGCACCCAAGGCACAAAAGCTGATGGGTGATGCTATAAAGTCAGGGGCTGCAACATCAAAGCCCAAAGAAGCACCCAAAGCAGCCTCCAAGCCCAAGAGTGCACCTAAGAGGAATACCAGGAGTATACCAGCTGCTGAGAAGAACAAGGCTCCAGTGCCTGAAGTTGCTGCTGATGAAGATGATGAAGGACAAGTCCTGAGGAAGCTCAAACCCAAGATTCCAGACCACAATGATGCTCATCTTGTGGCTGAGAACATGAAGATCAGGAGAGACTCAGGGTTGAGGCTATGGAGAGAGTCAGATCCATATGCCACCAGGAGAAGGACTGCTGTTGATTACAGGTTCCACACAAAGGAACAACAGGACTTCTATGAGACAGTGTTGCTTGACAAGAAGCCCATAGTGTGTGACATGAGATGGGTTGACTGGACCTACATGAAGGAGAATGAAGAACACTATCCTGGAGTGTATGACAGCTTTAGTGCGTGTGGAGTTGTAGACTTTGTTGGGCGGAAGCTCACAAAATGGAATGATGAGCTCATCATGCATTTCTACTCCATAACTCATTTCTACCCAGATGGAAGGATTGTCTGGATGTCTGAAGGTACGAGGTACCAGTCCATGGTTGCTGAATGGGAGAAGTTGATCAATGCCCCAAAAGAGAGTGAAGATGACTTGGATGTCTATGCCAACAGGAAGAAGGATCACAACACAATGGCACACATGTACAAGGAGATCCCAGATGCTGCTCTTGAGACACATAAGTTTGGATCTGTACATTACCTTCTGTCAGGCTTGCCAACCATCAACTGGATCCTCAGGCACACTCTCTTGCCAAAGTCAGGTGATCACAAGATGATCAGAGGCCATGCAATTAACTTGCTTCACATCTTTGATGTCCCACAGAAGTTCAAAGTCACGAGCCTAATAGTTGAAACTATCAAGAGGACAGCTGCAGATCAGAAGAGGAGTTGTGGGTATGCACCACAGATTTAGGAGCTAATCAACTCCAAGATGGGCACTGGTACATATCTGCTGGACAAGGAGCACATGCCTATCTATCCAGACTTCGAGGACAACATTGTGGTTATGAATGAGGATGGACCATCTTCTGTGCACGCACAAGCCAAGAAGGAGAAGGCAAAAGCTGAAAAGGTTGCAAAGATGCCAACCCAGGAGGAGGCATATCAGTATCTCCTGAAGAGCAAGCAAGATCAGCTGGGCTACCTGATTGCATCCACTCTGAGGATTGAGAAGGGACTGGCCACCCTGACTGAAAACCAGGAGAGCTTGGAAAGAATCATGGAGCAAAAATTCTATGACTTGGATGTGAAGGTAACTGAGATTTAGTATGTTGTGGAGCAACTTCAAGATGATATGCAGGAGAGGAAGGGAAAGACAACCACTGATGCATTTGCCAGAGTGCCTAGAGCTCAGAGGTCTGCTGCAGTGCATGTTCCAGACACTAGAGCCACTTCATGTGCACCAGCTACAGCTTCAGCGCAACCAGCTCCAGGACCTACTCCATCAGCTCCATCTACTTCGACTGAAGCCTTCGTTCTTGGAGTTATCCGGACACCACCACCTGAAGACCAAGCTTGAGAGACGTTTTAGTGCTATGCATTTTCTATGAACTTTTCGGTAACTTGTTGCCAAAGGGGGAGAAACATGTATAGATCATAGGCTTCGAGAGAGAGCGTTGCTTTTTATTCTCTCTTGCTTTGGTGGTTGAACTTAGTTTGTCTTCTGATTGCTTGAGATACTATGCTATTATCTGTGAGACATTGATGATCATGTGGTCAATCATAAGCTACACTTATGCTTGTTAGATGATATTATCTTACTTATCCTTATATGATCATTCACTTTGCTTGGTGATGAGTGCATGTATTCAATCTTTATTATTTTGAGCGCTCCACCAAGATGTATGTGACATGGAAGAGTAACCCATGATCCTAACTCATTGTGCATTTGCAGTCCAAAGAAAATCTTAAGATATGCACAAATTTAGGGGGAGCTCTTGCTTTTCACATACTTCTCAAAGCGACAATATCTTTCACTCCTATTATCATTTGTCGAAGCTTTGATCTATATGTTGTCATCAATTACCAAAAAGGGGGAGATTGAAAGTGCAACTATCCCTGGGTGGTTTTGGTAATTCCTAACAACATATAGCTCATTGAGCTAATATTATTCGAAGATTAATATTTCAGGAAAAGCTCAATGAATGGCATGGCATGGATGAGGAAAGTGGATCCCTCAAAATTCTAAGGACAAAAAGTTTGGCTCAAGCTTGAAGCTCAAGACTCTACATTTTAGTGATCCAGATCACATTGAGTCTATAGGAAAAGGCAATACTATCAAGGAGGGATGAGGTGTTTCTTAATGGCTTGCTTGCTCAAAATGCTTAGTGATATGCTCCAAAATCCTCAACTACCTTCCCACATCCACATATGACCTAAACCAAAAGTAAAACTCGGCCCCACCGATTCTTTCTATCCGGCGCCACCGAGTTTCAAATGTCATAGCCACTGCCGCAAACCCTAGGCAAATCGGTCTCATCGATAGGGATCTCGGTCTCACCGAGATGGGATTGTAATCTCTCTGTTTCCCTTCGTAACATTTCGGTCTTACCGAGATGAGCGATCGGTCCCACCGAGATTGCAATGTAAACTCTCTGTTTCCCTTTTGTAACATTTCGGTCTCACCGAGATGAGCGAATCGGTCCCACCGAGTTTACCTGACCAACTCTCTGGTTAGCTTATTACCAAAATCGGTCCCACCGAGTTTGTGTAATTGGTCACACCGAGATTACGTTATGCCCTAACCCTAACCATATCGGTCCTACCGAGTTGCATCTCAGTCCCACCGAAAATCCTAACGGTCACTAGGTTTGCTGAATCGGTCCGACCGAGTTTAACCATTCGGTCCCACCGAGTTTGGCAAATTGTGTGTAACGGTTAGATTTTGTGTGGAGGCTATATATACCCCTCCACCCACTCTTCATTCGTAAAGAGAGCCATCAGAACATACCTACACTTCCAATACACATTTTCTGAGAGAGAACCACCTACACTTGTGTTGAGGTCAAGATATTCCATTCCAACCATATGAATCTTGATCTCTAGCCTTCCCCAAGTTGCTTTCCACTCAAATATTCTTTCCACCAAATCCAAATCCTGTGAGAGAGAGTTGAGTGTTGGGGAGACTATCATTTGAAGCACAAGAGCAAGGAGTTCATCATCAACACACCATTTGTTACTTCTTGGAGAGTGGTGTCTCCTAGATTGGCTAGGTGTCACTTGGGAGCCTCCGACAAGATTGTGGAGTTGAACCAAGGAGTTTGTAAGGGCAAGGAGATCGCCTACTTCGTGAAGATCTACCGCTAGTGAGGCAAGTCCTTCGTGGGCGACGGCCGTGATGGAATAGACAAGGTTGCTTCTTCGTGGACCCTTCGTGGGTGGAGCCCTCCGTGGACTCGCGCAACCGTTACCCTCCGTGGGTTGAAGTCTCCATCAACGTGGATGTACAATAGCACCACCTATCAGAACCACGACAAAAACATCTGTGTCTCCAATTGCGTTTGAATCCTCCAAACCCTTCCCTTTACATTCTTGCAAGTTGCATGCTATACTTTCCGCTGCTCATATACTCTTTTGCATGCTTGCTTGAATTGTGTGGAGATTGCTTGACTTGTGCTAAGATAGCTAAAATCTGCCAAGAACTAAAATTGGGAAAAGGATAGATTTTTATTTGGTCAAGTAGTCTAATCACCCCCCCTCTAGACATACTTTCGATCCTACACATACCATCCTCCCCCAGCAAGAATCCATCAAAAGCGTGTTTTGGAAAGATCCTTTCTGTCGGCGTTCTGGGAATGGGGGTCCCTAGACTTGCCTGCCTACGGCCTGCGGCGTGGCTCGAGTGGGGGCCCAGTGTGGCCCAGCTTCATCAGCTCAAACTCAAGACCCTCGCGAGGGGCCAAGCCCTGCGGGGCGGAAGACATGAAGCTTCCTCAGGAGCAGCCTCATCAGGCAGGCTCGCGAGGAGGCGGAGAGATCAAGGCAGGGGCACCTCGCGAGGAGCCTGTGACGCAGGCCATGACGATCGAAATCAGGCGGGCGCTAGGCGGGCACCGGCCTGTGCAGTGTCCTTGTTTCCCCTTCGGTGCAAAGGGAATAAGCACATTCCAAGGCATCGGGCAAAGGTTACCATTCCGGTGCAACGAGACCAAGACCAGCAGGGCGGCAGGACGGAGGTCATCGTGGAGCCCAAGACGGCGTCATCACCAGTGCTTTCGGCAGCCGAAGACCACCTTTGGTCAGGATAACCTGTACTAGATGTTCCCCTTCAAAATGGCCAATTGTTGGTGCCCTTCCCGCTCACATTTTGGGAAGAGGACCAGGGCCTCTATAAGTAGGACTAGCCACCATAAGAGGGGGAGGGGATCCAGACCGAGTAGAACACACCTCTTTCGAGGCCGTTCTTCCCCCTGTATTGTTCATCATCAGCCCCTGAGGCAATCCACCACACCACACACTGGAGTAGGGTATTACACCACATCGCTGGCCCGAACCAGTATAAACCTCGTGTCCTTTGTGTGTTCTTCTTTCCAGCCTTGATTTCTTGCGAGCCATAGAAGCGCGAGTCGGTAGGGGAAAGATCTCCGTGCGCACCCCAGAGTTCGAACCTTAAGGGTCTGCCGGAACCCGAAATCTGACATTTGGCGCGCCAGGTAGGGGTGCGCCGGAGTTCTCCCTCTCGACGACCCGCTCTCCACCAACATCGCGTTTCGCCCTCATGGCGGACAACGCGCCGCCCGCTCCAGCAACCGATGCCGGCACTGGGGCCGGGGGGCTCCGAGCCTTGGCCCCCACCTTGCGACAGGTGCAGTGGCCGCACAAGTTCAAGCCTGAGATGCTGCCGCACTACAACAGCGCGACGGATCCGCTGGTTTTCCTGTTGGTGTATGAGGAGGCCGTCCTCAAAGTCGGGGGCGACGACCGGGTGATGGCCAACTGGTTTCCCATGGCCCTCACCGGTGACCCGCGCGCATGGCTCCTCCACCTGCCGACGGTTTCTGGGATCTCCTGGGAGGAGCTGCGCGACCTCTTCCTTGACCGTTATGCCGCACCAGTGTCGCCCGTCGTCACAGCTCTCCTAGGTGGCTCACAGGCACCACCCTCGATCCACCATGTCAAGCCGTTCACACGCCGGATCAGCACCACCTCCAAGCATCGAGAAGCCCCCCCGGTCTGGGTGGCGCCCGAGGCCGATCTAACCTTCGACTCGGATGATCACCCCTTCAACCCCATCGGTTCGGGCGCGCTCCCGATGCTGTGCACCCCCACCATCTGCTAGGTGGCCGTCACCAGGACCCTCATCGATGGCGGTGCCGGCCTCAACGTGCTCTCGGTGGAGGCCTTCAACCTCCTCCACGTGCCGCTAGACCGGCTTCTGCCTAGCAGGCCTTTCTTGGGTGTCGGAGTCGGTTCCACCGCCTCCTTGGGACAGATCCGCCTCCCAATGACCTTCGGCACCCACGACAACTTCCGCACAGAGCTGATCGACTTTGACATCGCCCCCATCGGCCTCCCCTACAACGCCATCCTCGGCTATCCGGCCTTGGCCCGGTTCATGGCAGCAACTCACCCGGCGTACAACCTCATGAAGATGTCCGGAAGCAGCGGCGTCCTTACCGTGTTAGGAGACACAAGGGATGCACTACAGGCGCTCAAGCTTGCTTTCAGGGCGGCTACAGTGGCGCAGCCCACCAGCACTGACGCCCTTGAGCCCAAGGGGGCTGCGCCGGCTAAAAAGAAGCAGCTGTTCACCCAAGACAAGGCAGAAACCAAGCAAGTACCGGTCGACGAGGACGGGCCCACTGACGCTACCTTCACCATAGGAGCCAACCTCGAGCCCGAGCAGGAGAAGGCCCTGGTGAGGTTCCTGCATGCGAACAAGAAGGTGTTCACATGGGAACCTGACCAGTTAGCAGGGGTCCCGAGGGGTATGATTGAGCATCACCTTAATGTGTGCCCCAACGTGCGCCCCGTGAAGCAGAAGGCGAGGCGACAGTCCACTGAGAAACAAGCTTTCATCGTTCAAGAGACCCGGAAGCTAGAAGCGGCAGGAGTTATCCACGAGGTCCGCTACCCTTATTGGCTGGCTAATCCGGTCGTTGTGCCGAAAAAGGGAGGAAAGGAACGCATGTGTGTTGACTTCACCAACCTCAACAAAGCCCGCCCACAGGATCCATTTCCGCTCCCCCGCATTGACCAGATAGTCGACTCTACCGCGGAGTGTGACCTATTGTGCTTCCTAGATGCCTTCTCGGGCTATCATCAGATCAAGATGGCGGTAGAAGACGTGGAAAAAAATGGCTTTCCTGACCCCATGTGGAGTGTACTGCTACACGTGCATGCCATTTGGGTTCCGCAACACAGTCGCAACCTTTCAGCGGCTGATGCACATCGCCTTAGGCCGGCAGCTCGGGAGGAACGCTGAAGCTTACGTCGACGACATTGTGGTGAAGTCCCGGGAGGCAAAAACCCTGATACAAGACCTGGAAGAAACCTTTGCGAGCCTCAACGAAGTGGACCTACGGCTCAACCCGGAGAAGTGCGTGTTTGGGGTCCCCTCAGACATGCTCCTAGGTTTTCTCGTGTCCCACAGGGGCATCGAGGCCAACCCGGAGAAGGTCAAAGCAGTCGAAGACATGAGCCCGCCAAGGACCCTCAGACAGATGCAGAAGCTCACCGGGCGTGTAACCGCGCTAGGGCGCTTCATCTCCAAGCTGGGGGAACGAGCACTGCCCTTCTTCAAGATGATGAAGAAGAAGGGCCCCTTCGAATGGACTGAAGAGTCCAAAAAGGCATTCCAAGATCTCAAGAGGTACCTTACCAGCCCACCAGTGATGGTAGCTCCGCGTCCACGGGAGCCCCTGGTGATCTACCTTGCGGCCACCCCCTACTCCGCTGGCGCAGCCCTGGTGGCGGTCAGGGAGGAGCGCTGGACCAAGGCCGCAGCAACCGTCCGGGCTGAAGCAAAGCAAAGCCAAGAGGGCCTCGCGAGGACCACGACCGCAGCCAGAGGGGAACAACCGCAGCAGGAGAACGCACCAGGGGCAGGAGAGGCCTCTCTAAGCGACCAAGCATTGGGGGCTCCACCATCTCAGGGGACGCCTCGACCTCTGGAGGGTGCAAGCTGCCCCAGCACCCTCAACCTCGTCGAGCATCCCGTGTACTTCGTCAGCACGGTGCTACGGGACACAAGGGAGCGGTACCCCATGCCTCAAAAACTCCTCCTCGCGCTACTAGTGGCCTCACGCAAGCTACGACACTATTTCAAGGCCATCCCATCAAAGTCGTCTTAGCATACCCCTTGGAAAGGGTACTCATGAGCCCCAACTCAGCTGGAAGAGTCGCTGAATGGAACATCGAACTACAGACATTTCAGCTAGAATTCAGTACGACCAGAGTCATCAAGGGAGCCACACTTGCGGATTTCGTGGCAGAATGGGCAGAAGCACCAGGTCTCGAGGCAGGCGAGGACCGATCACTTTCCCCGGGAAGTGAGGCACCAGACGGCTGGGTCATGTACTTCGATGGGGCATTCTCCCGACACGGCGCGGGAGCTGGCGTAGTGCTCGTATCCCCTACCCAGGACAAACTCTACTACGCCGTGCAACTCTGTTTCCAGCGTGGGAAAAGGTCTCCAACAACATAGCAGAGTACGAAGGCCTGATAGCAGGCTTGAAAGCCGCAATCGCCTTAGGGGTAAAGCGCCTCATCATCAAGGGCGATTCGCAGCTCCTCGTCAACTTCTCCAACAAGATATACGAACCAAAGGATGAGCACATGGAAGCCTACCTCGCTGAGGTTTGCAAGATGGAGAAGCAGTTCTGGGGGCTGAAGTTGCAGCATGTGCCTCGCGGCACCAATCAAGAGGCTGATGACATTTCCAAGAGGGCATCCAGGCGGCTGCATCAGGAGCCTGGCATCTTCGAGGAGCGGCTCTTCAAACCCTCGGCGGCACCGTCACTATCGAGCACGGCACAACCAAGGGAGGAGCTCCCTCAGCCGCCTACCTCGGGATCTTCGGCCTGCGGCCCGGCTTCAGGGGCACGCCTGCTCCTAGCGTTAGAGCCTCAGGAAGGGTGTTGGATCGCAGAGCTCAAGAACTACTTGATGCAAGGGACCCTGCTGGAGAGCGAGGAGGAGGCAGAGCGTGTAGCGCGGCAGGCCACGGCTTACTGCATCAAGGATGGGGATCTCTACTGGAAGCGACCCAATGACGTGTCCCTACGTTGCATCTCCAGAGAGCAAGGGAAGGAGCTGCTGGCGGACATACACGGCGGAGACTGTGGGCACCACTCATCATCGTGAACCCTCGTCGGCAAGGCATTCCGCAGTGGATTCTACTAGCCCACAGCACTCAGTGACGCCGTTGAGCTGGTGAAGGCTTGCGAGACCTGCCAGTTCCATGCTAGGCAGATCCATCAGCCGGCGGGGGGTCTACAGACTATACCCCTCTCCTGGTCGTTCACAGTTTGGGGGCTAGACATTCTGGGCCCGTTCCCTCAGGCGCCAGGGGGCTATCGCTACCTCTATGTTGTTGTGGACAAGTTCACCAAGTGGGCTGAGGTTGAATCCGTCCACACCATCCCAGCAAGCTCCGCAGTCAAGTTCATCAAGGGTCTCGTGAGCCGGTTTGGGGTGCCTAACCGCATCATCACCGACAACGGTTCGCAATTCACCAGTAATCTCTTCAAAATGTACTATGCTAACCTTGGAACGCAGATATGCTACGCCTCGGTGGCACACCCCCGGAGCAACGGCCGGGCCGAGCGAGCCAACGCGGAGGTCCTGAGGGGCCTCAAAGCCAGGACCTTCAAGAAGAAGCTGGAGGCTTGCGGCAGGGGCTGGTACGACGAGCTCCAGTCCGTGTTGTGGTCTATTCGCACAACCGCAGCCAAGCCGATTGGCGAGACCCCGTTCTTCCTCGTCTACGGAGCAGAGGCTGTCCTCCCTCACGAGGTCAGGTGTCGCTCTGCGCGGGTCCTGGCGTTCGACGAGACGCAGCAGGACGCCATGCGGGGGATGAATCTCGTGCTGGGGGAGGAACGCCGTCGAGAAGCCGCGCTACGAGCGGCAAGGTATCAACAGGCACTGCGGTGATACCACTGCCGCAACATCTGCCCCAGAACTCTTGAGGTAGGGGACCTCGTGCTCAGACGGGTTCTCCCCAGGGAGGGGCTACACAAGCTCTCTCCCATGTGGGAGGGCCCATTCAAGGTTGTTCATGTTTCCAAGCCTGGCTCCGCGCGCTTGGAGACCCCAGAGGGGGTACCCGTCCAGAACGCGTGGAACATTCAACATCTCTAGAGGTTCTATCCCTGAGCGAGGCCTAGCGCCTATGGAAAGGCCCGGTTCCTGTGAAGAAGGCCAATGCCTATGAAGCTGCCGCATTTTGGGAAAGGCCCGGTGCCTATGAAGAAGGCCAAAGCCTGTGAAGTTGCCGCATTTTGGGAAAGGCCCGGTGCCTGTGAAGAAGGCCAATGCCTGTGAAGCCGCCACATTTCAGGAAAGGCCCGATGCCTGTGAAGAAGGCCAATGCCTGTGAAGCTGCTGCATTTTGGGAAAGGCCCGGTGCCTATGAAGAAGGCCAATGCCTGTGAAGCTCGCCGCCCGTGACACTCTCACGTAATAATGAGTGGGGCTGTACATGCCCCGGAGTCTCCGGAGTGCCGCCCTCGGGCCTCGAGGCTCCCTCCCACGCCTAGTGGCAGCACTTAGCTCCGCGCTGGTGAGAAGACGTCGAAGACTAGAATAGGTGCCGGACACGGCTTTTTCATTTGCTTTCTGGAGTTGGCTTGTTCGTTCCTGTTTGAAGTTTTACTGGAGCTGTTGCCGTCCAAGGCTTGTGACTCTTTATCTTTTTCACTCACTTGCCTTGTTTTCTCTCGCAAATCTCGCGAGGGAGGTTCGCGGGCGCCCTTGCGAGTGTTTTCTGCCCCGATGGTTTGAAGCTTTCCTGTCCGGGTCCGCTGCGGGAGCATCCCTCCCAGTCCGTGCCCCACGGGCATCATGACACGAGCGCAGGACCTGGGCCGATTACCCCCACAACCAGACCGAAGGCTACTCCTCCTGCTAATCCTTGCAGGACATGAAGCGCGCGGCGAGGCCTCAGCCTCGGGAGGCGAGGACCGTGTCAAACCCCACTAAGCTAAATAATTCCCGCACATGGGCATGCGGCGCAGAAACATAGCGCAGAAATAGCGGAAGCAGGACGATGATTAACAACAACAGTTCTAACATGCCCCCGCAGGGCCCTATACTACCTTCTTTTTCTGCATAGGGAAAGAAGAAAAACAAAATGGGCATGACTTGCTCGGCACCAACTTGCGGCGAAAGCTCGAGCTGCCTCTGGGGGCTCAGGCGGATCCCCCTCTTGCTTCACCAGGGCACGACGGCGGGCTGACCCGCTACCTTCACCCAGGCGGGCGCGACGGCGCGGGGGCTGGTCACGGCCACCGCTGGAGGAGCTGCTGCCTGAGAAAGAGTCGCCGAAGCTTGGCGAGCCCCAAGCGCCGCCGCCTACACGCCCGCCGCCGTCTTCATCCTGGTCAGCACCGGGGCTGGGCAGGCGGCCGTGGTCATCGTCTTCGGGGCAGCACCAGCGCGGCGACCGTCTTCCACGAACACCCTCACGTAGAGGGTGGCGTCGCCATCGAATTTGAAGTGCAGGGTGCACCGCCGGCTCAGGCCGCGCGCACGGGCAAACGTTTGCCAGCCGCGGGTCAGGACCGCATTCCTAGAAGCGGAGACCTCCAACGAAGCTCAGGAGGCCCTGCTGCAGCAACCATCTGCCTGAAGCCAGAGGCCGCCCCAAGCGCCTGCCGGCAGTTCACCTACCAAGAAACGGGGAAGCTGGAGCTAGGTGCTGGTCGGGTCCACTGACCACACGATGAACTCCGGCAGCACCTCCGCCGAGCGAAAGCGCGGCCTGGTGGGCCTCGCGGCCACGGCGTGCCTCCCATCGGCAACCGGGCGCTCACCACCGTGCAAGGAACCGCACCCGTGGCCGCGGGAAGCCACTACGGGGACCGCGGGGTGCTTGCGAGGGCGGCCCTGGCCGCGCTTGGTCGGTGAAGAGTCTGGCCCTGCTGGCGAGCTTTTCCTTTCTCCGCGACCGAGAATCTCTTCGGCGGAGCCATGGGAATGGCGAGTAGCCAAGAAGAAGAAAAGGAGTAGCAGGAAGGGAAACGCTAACGAGGCTCGCACAGTCCCGTACTTATAGCTGGAGAAGGCCAACCGCCGACCTCCACGATCGCAGGTAATCATGACCCATTTCTTTGCATGCAGGGACTTGTCAAGTCATGCGGTTGCCGAGGCATCATGGGGAAGTGCATACGCCCACGTCCAATCTATCGCCACGCGACGCCCAAGGCCGCAGGTTATTGGGGCCCGTGGCGCTTCGCGCTTGCCCCTTCGCTTCTCTGCTAGGCCCAGCCGGGGCGTGCCTCAGGCCCGGGGGCTACCGTCGGCGTTCTGGGAACGGGGGTCCCCAGACTTGCCTGCCTGTGGCCTGCGGCATGGCTTGAGTGGAGGCCCAGTGCGGCCCAGCTTCATCAGCTCAAAGTCAGGACCGTCGCGAGGGGCCAAGCCCTGAGGGGCGGACGACAGGAAGCTTCCTCAGGAGTAGCCTCATCAGGCAGGCTCACGAGGAGGCGAAGAGTTCAAGGCAGGGGCACCTCGTGAGGAGCCCGTGACGCAGGCCATGACGATTGAAATCACGCGGGTGCCAGGCGGGCACTGGCCTGTGCAGTGTCCTTGTTTCACCTTCGGTGCAAAGGGAACAAGCACAGTCCAAGGCATCGGGCAAAGTTTACCATTCCGGTGCAACGAGACCAAGACCAGTAGGGCGGCAGGATGGAGGTCATCATGGAGCCCAAGACGGCGTCATCACCAGTGCTTTCGGCAGCCGAAGACCACCTTTGGTCAGGATAACTTGTACTAGATGTTCCCCTTCAAAATGGCCAATTGTTGGCGCCCTTCTCGCTCACATTTTGGGAAGAGGACCAGGGCCTCTATAAGTAGGACTAGCCACCATAAGAGGGGGAGGGGATCCAGACCAAGTAGAACACACCGCACCAGCTCAAGAACACCTCTTGCGAGGCCGTTCTTCCCTCTGTATTGTTCATCATCAGCCCCTAAGGCAATCCACCACACCACACACTAGAGTAGAGTATTACACCACATCGGTGGCCCGAACCAGTATAAACCTCGTGTCCTTTGTGTGTTCTTCTTTCTAGCCTAGATTTCTTGCGAGCCATAGAAGCGCGAGTTGGTAGGGGAAATATCTCCGTGCGCACCCCAGAGTTCGAACCTTAAGGGTCTGCCGGAACCCGAAATCCGACACATTCCAGCATGGCCGACCTCCGCAGCTCCTTCTCCCGCCCCCGAAGCCCTAAGCCCGGTGATTGGGAGAGGTTTTCAGTCCCACACAGTCGATTAGTCGAACTGCAGACTAAGGGATTTCTCCCTCCTGCATATATGGTGCCCGTTCAAGCCGGGCTTGCCACCTACAATGGCGGGGAGCAAGCGGAGAGCTTTCCCTGTCCCTCTATGGGGAACGGGTCTGCCTTGTTCCCTATTTATTAAGGGGACTCGGATTTCCAATTCATCCATTCCTCAGCGGGCTCCTGGAGTTCTACGGCCTCCAATTACACAATTTCACCCCCGCCTCCATCCTACATATCGCCATCTATGTTGCTCTCTGTGAGTTGTTCCTGGGCCGCGAGGCTCACTTTGAGCTGTGGAAAAGGCTATTTTGCCTCGTCCCTCGCACACAAAGGGGGTCACTTTTATCAAGTGGGCGGAGCCGAAATATGGCGCATCGCTGATACCGGATACCTGTCCAGTACTCCGAAGAAGTCATCTGAAGACTGGCCTTCAGAATGGTTTTATATGGAGGACGTTCCCGTTTCGGACCCTGTTCAGCGGGGTCTTCCTGAGTTCAACAATGCTCCTCTGAAGAAATGCCGAAGTTGGCGCCCACGGAGCCCCAGGTGGAAGACAATGGAGAAGTCCTGTATCTGATGAACCGGATTAAAGCACTGGCTCGATCAGGATTGACAGTAATCGAAGTTATGTCGATTTGCATAATGCGGGGAGTGCAACCACTTCAATATTGTGGGCACCCCTTGTGGTGCTTTAACGGGGCGGATGATGCCACCCGCTGCGGGCGTAAGGGTCTGGATAATGCTGCCGCTTTAGCAAAAATTCTGTCCGAATTGCTCAAGGGTGAGGAAGAGGAGTTCACCCGCATCAAGCCACGGGATGGATTCTCCATGTAGAATCCTCCAAGCTGGGTAAGTTATATCTCCCTACTCCCCTTTTTCCCGCACTCTTTGTCATAAGTATTCACCTTGCCACTTTGCGGCAGGAACTGCCAAAAGCCATAAAGGAGGTCAGCAGCCCTTCTCCGCAACCAGAGGACCCTGACCAGGCCCTCGACTCCGGACTTGAAGAAGATCCGGTTATATTCGTGGAGCTGATAGATCGGCAGTTCTATCAGTTAAGCTGCGATGATGCCATGGTGGCCATTACGGCCGACTATCCCGGACTGCTCCCTACATCGCACGTAAGAAAAACCCAAAAATCCCAATTCCAAAAACTAGGATCCCCTTTTAGACACTTCACCCACCATATACACATGGCATTTTTACAGGGAAGGCATTCGGGACGCCCTGCCGAACCCGCAGCAACTCGCCAACAAGAGGCACCGAGGCCGGGTAGGCCAAAAAGGAAGGTGGTCAGGACGGAGACGCCGACGCAAAGGTATGAAAAACCCTGCTCCGTGGTTGTCGTCTTTCTCGAAATATAATGACACCCGTGTTTCTTTAACAGGAAAAATGTTCGCCGGAATATGTCCGGCGATGTTACTAATCACGCTTCCACCAGTCGGGCGCCAGGACCGGACATAGAGGCGGAAGCCGATATGGGGCGGGCGCCGGATAATTCCCCTACAAAGGATGCAGATAGATTATCCGCTACAAACTCAGAAGTGGAAAGCGCCATGAATCATAGGCGCGCCCGGGCCGTACTCCGTGACGCTTGTTTCTCACCAAAGGCATTTGATGCCTTCAATTCTGGAGAGGCACATCTCCGAGCTACTCAAGTTGGTCTAGCCAGAGCCACGGATCAGTATGTAAAGGATGTACGGGTAAGTAAATCTGACGATTTATATGTATCAGTAGCCCCTGAGACTTGGAACAGTTAGCAGAACTGATTTAAGGATCATCTTTATTGTGCAGGTTCTTACCGAGAAGAATACTAGGCTGTCACAGGAGCTAGAGGAATGCAAGACCCAACTGCGGGCCGTTGTTGCCGCATTGCAGGAACCGAAAAAGTCGCCCCCTAGTAACATTTACTTTAAAGAATTATGGTTACCATATAGTGTGCGGCGTGGCTGCAGATCTAACAATAGATGTTGCAGATGAATCCCGAGAAAATCCGGAGGACCAGCATGTTATGCGATAGCTAGAGGCTGGCAAACGCGTGCTGACTGAGGTTAGGCGGGAGAAAAACAATCTCCAAGATGCCAATATCAAGCTGAGCGTGGAACTACAAGACGTTCAAGCCCAGCTTGTAGACTCCGAGAAGGAGAATAAGCGGCTTCGGCGCGGCATTTTCAGTAAGTGCTTGAACGAATCCTTTTAAAGGAGTTCGGCGAAGAATCCGACTAACAACGTCATATCTATAGGTATGCTGACGGGTTGTCCCGCGGAGGAAATGCCTGGGTCTGTGGGTGATCTTCTATCCGAGCTCTCACATCTGCACAAACAAGTTCAGTAGGTGATGCAAGGTGTTGCCCAGGCCTTGTGGCCATCCATCTCCCTGCCAGAGGGCGTTGCAGAGCTTACGGAGAAGCTCAAGGGAGCACGGCGGTGCTTCCGATTATGAAGATATCGACCTGCCAACAGGGAGCCAGAGAAGCCTGGGCTATGGTGAAGACGCGGTATACCAATGCAGACCCAAATCACATGGCCGAGGTCGGACCTGTGGGGCCCGACGGAAAAGAGATCCCCGTTAGCTTAGTTTATGGGCAAGTAGAATTAGCCGCAAAGTATTCCCAACAGGATTGTAAGCTAGACGCCTGTTGGATGGCATAGAAGAGGAATTTAGTCAGTCTGCATGACTATGTAATTAAAGTGACATGTATAATGCCTTCTAGCCGGATTGCAGATCATTTGTCTTGGCGGACCTTTTTGCTTCAACCTCGGGACCCGATAGTCCGGAGTGTATCCGAATACCCGCTCAGTTATATAAGAACCGGGGTATGCATGGAGACCAGGCGTAGGGGTCATTAGTGCTTGAACAGACAAGTGCCCAACTAGTTATGTTATATTACATGGGTGGTAACAAACATTTTCCAGGGAGAATAGTTCCGTTAAGGGTTCCTTTCCCTGGGTAAGCATGCCCTAAAGTGCATGTCCGGACTGCGATAGGAAACGTAGGAAAAACATCTTGGGGCAGATATGGATAATAAATAAAAATCATCTTTTGTTCACCGACCGAATATTCCCTTAAGAACGCTAGCTTTCGGCCTCACCCAGTCTGAGGTACACATCCGACTGACCCGGCAGTAACAATCGCAGAGGTGCTCCCTTATGCCCTAGACAAATTAACGGGAGCGTAGGGCATAAATACAAGAACCAGCCAACCCAGCTTGGCCAAAACTTAAGTCATATTGGTGCATATAATGGCGAAAAAAGGTACATGCGGAAGCATGACACATGTGCGGTGTCTGAGGCCCAGATAAATAATTAAGCTTCTGTGAAAGAAGCCCCCAGGTATGATGAGCGCGGCTAGCACATCTATAATGTGCAAGCGAGGTACAAGTTGGCCCTTGAAGGCCTAGAGAAAGAATAAAAGAAAGGAAGAAAGAAAACAAGACAGGTAATGTATATGCAAAAAATGGACAAAGGGAGGGGACGAACATAGAGTCTGGTGCTAGGTGTAGAATCTACGGAGCCTGGCCACGTTCCATGGGTTTGGCTCGAGTCGACTAGTCGATGCATCCCGCAGTCGGTACGCTCCACCGGTCAGAACTTGGTCAATAATGAAGGGACCTTCCCATTTGGGCTCGAGCTTGTTCTTTTTCTTATCCGGTAGGTGTAGAACTAGTTCGCCAACGTTATAAGTTTTGGCCCATACTTCTCTGCTTTGGTATCTGCGAGCCTGTTGCTGATAAAATGCAGAACGGGCTTTGTCTACGTCGCGCTGCTCCTCCAGGGTGTCCGGTCTGTCCTGCCGATCGAGCTCGGCTTCTCTTTCTTCGTACATGCGCACTCGAGGTGAGTCATGAATTATGTCACAGGGAAATACTGCCTGCGCGGTACACCGTAAAGAAGGGTGTGTATTCGGTACTACGATTCGGCGTGGTCCGCAGCCCCCAGAGTACGGAGTCAAGCTCCTCTACTCAGTGCGTGTTAGATTCCATTAAGGAACGCACTAATCTGGGTTTAATGCCGCTCATTATAAGACCGTTTGCTCACTCGACTTGGCCGTTGGTTTGTGGGTGATAGACTAAAGCATAATCAAGCTTGATGCCCATTTTGCTGCACCAGAGTTTTACCTCATCGGCTGTGAAGTTTGTGCCGTTGTCAGTGATGATGCTGTGGGGGACGCCATAACGGTGTACGACCCCAGATATAAAGTCTATCACTGGTCCGTATTCAGCTGTTTTAACAGGTTTGGCCTCTATCCATTTGGTGAATTTATCCACCATGACCAGTAAGTATTTTTTCTTGTGGTTTCCCCCTTTAAGGGGTCCAACCATGTCAAGCCCCTAGACTGCAAAGGGCCACGTAATGGGGATTGTTTTGAGGGCGGTGGGTGACATGTGGCTTTGATTTGCAAAGAGCTGGCAACCAGCGCAACATTGGACCAAGTCATGTGCATCTGCTCGGGCCGTTGGCTAATAGAATCCTGTATGGAGGGCCTTGCTTACAAGAGCCCGGGCTACGGCGTGGTGACCGCCGAGTCCGGCGTGGATTTCTGCCAAAAGGTTCCGCCTTTCCTCTTCGGAGATGCACCTTTCAAGGACTCCGGTAGTGCTTTTTTTTATACAATTATCCCTCGTGGACCCTGTAGGCCTTAGATCGCCGCACTATGCAGCGTGCCTCGTTTTGGTCCTCCGGAAGTTCCTGCCTAGTTAGGTAGGCCAGGAATGGTTCTGTCCACAGGGCTATAATGGCCATTATTACGTGGGCTGAAGGTGTTATTTCGGTGGCGGAGCCTCCGATTGTGTCAGAGTGTTCGGTATCGGGCATTTTGGCCGGGTCCGGACTATTGTTACCGGTGTCCCCTTCCCATACTACGGATGGCTTGAACAGCCTTTCCAGAAAGATGTTGGGGGGGGGGGACCGCATCGCGTTTGGCGCCGATGCGGGCGAGGATATCTGCCGCCTGATTGTTTTCCCGAGTCACATGGTGAAATTCGAGCCCCTCGAACCGAGCTGACATTTTTAGGACGGCGTTTCGGTAGGCCGCCATTTTTGGATCCTTGTCATCAAAGTCTCCATTTATTTGGGATATTGCAAGGTTTGAATCCCCACGCACCTCCAGGCGTTGAATGCCCATGGAGACTGCCATCCGAAGACCATGCAAGAGAGCTTCGTATTCGGCTGCGTTATTGGAGTCTTTGTACAATATTTGCAGTACGTACTGGACGGTATCTCCGGTTGGGGACGTCGGGACGACGCCAGCCCCTAGACCAGCCATCATTTTAGAACCGTCGAAGTGCATGATCCAATTGGAGTATGCGCCGTACTCTTTAGGGAGTTCGGCCTCCATCCATTTGGCAACAAAGTCGGCCAATACTTGCGACTTAATAGCTCATCGAGGTTTGTATGTTATGTCGAACGGGAGGAGCTCAATGGCCCATTTGGCAATCCGGCCCGTAGCGTCGCGGTTGTTTATAATATCATTAAGTGGCACTTCCGAGGCTACTGTAATCGAACACTCTTGAAAGTAGTGTCGCAGCTTCCGGGATGCCATGAATACCGCATAGGCTATCTTTTGATAATGTGGGTACCGTGATTTGCATGGAATGAGGACATTGGATACATAGTATACCAGCTTTTGAAGAGGGAATTTATGTCCGTCAGCTTCTCGTTCGACGACGAGCACTGCGCTTACAACTTGATGAGTTGCTGCAATGTACAACAGCATTGGTTCGCCGCTGTTTGGCGCGGCCAGGATTGGGTTGGTTGCCAAAATGGTCTTTATTTCTTCCAATATGGTTGTGGCAGCATCCGTCCACTCAAAGTGTTCGGTGCGCCGAAGGAGGCGATAAAGTGGTAAAGCCTTTTCTCCTAAGCGGGAGATAAAGTGGCTTAGAGCCGCCACGCATCCAGTTAACTTCTGAATTTGTTTGAGGTCTATTGGGGTGGCCAACTGTGACAAAGCTCGGATTTTGGCCGGATTAGCTTCAATACCTCGACTGGAGACAATGAAACCCAGGAGCTTTCCGGATGGTACGCCGAAAACGCATTTTTCCGGATTGAGCTTAATGTCGTATGTTCGGAGGTTGTCGAATGTGAGCCTCAAGTCGTCTATCAAAGAGTCAACGTGTTTGGTTTTGACGACCACATCGTCTACGTATGCCTCTACTGTTTTGCCGATTTGTTTCTCCAGACATGTCTGAATCATGCGCTGATATGTTGCGCCGGTGTTGTTTAGCCCAAAAGGCATTGTGTTGAAACAAAAGGGACCGTATGGTGTGATGAATGCCGTTGCGTCTTGGTCGGACTCCACCATCTTGATTTGGTGGTAACCGGAGTATGCGTCGAGGAAACACAATGACTCGTGTCCTGCGGTAGCATCAATAATTTGATCGATGCGGGGGAGGGGGAAGGGATCCTTTGGGCAAGCTTTATTGAGGTCCTTGAAATCGACACAAAGGCGCCAGGATTTATCCTTCTTTGGTACCATCACCAGGTTTGCTTGCTAGTCTGGGTGTTTTCTCTCACTGATAAATCCGGCCTCCAATAACTTGGCTAGTTCCTCTCCCATGGCTGTCTCTTAGGTTCGGAGAAACACCGAAGAGCTTGCTTGACCGGCTTGAATCCCTTTAGGATATTGAGGCTATGCTCGGCCAGCTTGCATGGGATTCCTGGCATGTCTGAGGGGTGCCAGACAAATATGTCCCAATTCTCGCGCAGGAGCTCTTGTAGTGCGGCGTCCATGGCGGGGTTTAACTGCGCCCCGATGGAGGCTGTTTTCATAGGGTCCGTTGGGTGGACTTGGAATTTGACTATTTCATCCGCTGGTTTAAAAGAGGTGGACTTGGATCTCTTATCGAGTATCACGTCATCCCTGTCCACTATGGAGCGTAGCGTGGTTAGTTCCTCGACCAAGAGGGCTTCGGATAATGCCTCGAGGGCCAGTGCGGCTGTTTTGTTTTTGGCGCGGAGTGCTGTGTCCGGATCACTAGCGAGGGTGATGATTTTGTTGGGCCCGGGCATTTTGAGCTTCATGTACCCATAATGGGGTACGGCTTGGAAGATCGTGAATGCCTCACGTCCTAAAAGGGCGTGGTATCCACTACTGAACGGGGCCACTTGAAATGTAATTTCTTCGGCCCTGTAATTCTCTGGCGTACCGAATACCACATCTAGTGTGATTTTCCCAGCGCATCGTGCCTCCCGACTAGGTATGATTCCCCTGAAGGTTGTGCTACTTTGCTCAATGCGGTTCCAGTCTATTTCCATTTTTTGAAGAGTTTCCTCATAGATGAGGTTTAATCCGCTGCCGCCGTCCATGAGTACTTTGGTGAGTCGAAAGCCGTCCACAATTGGACTGAGGACCAGTGCAGCTGGTGCTCTGGCTGTTCGGAATTTAGGTTCGTCACTGGCATTGAAGGTAATAGCCGTGTCACTCCATGGATTTATTGATGCTACGTGGCAGATTTCGGCCATGCTGTGGAGTGTGGGCTTTTGCCTATTATTTGACGCAAAGGTCTCAAAGACTGTTAACACCATATTGTTATCCACGGGATGGTGCTCTGTGGCATTTGGGATAAGAAGATCCTCACCACTTTTGGCCACCTGCCGGAGTATCCAACATGCTCTAAGGCTGTGTGTTGGTATTGTATCCATTATACTATGAATTTTGCAGGGTCCATTAAGCCATCCCTCCAGTACGGTTCCATGCCCTGTAGAGGGTTTTTGTTTCTTTGCAACTAGCTCAGGTGTCTTATGATAGTGCACCCTTTTACTTCGGACTGGGTGTATATTCGGAGCCGAATTATCCCCAAATTTTGTTTCGGTTTTCCATGCGCTTTCTGTCGCACATTACTTTCGTACTATGGATGCCAAGTCAGCGAAGCGTGATATGTCACGGTGACTTAAGGCGTTAAGGATTCCCTTGTCCATGCAATTATTGCAGAAAAGTGAGACTGCATCTTCCTCGGAACAGTCCTTAACCTTGTTCATCACAAGGAGGAATCTGGCCCAATAATGATGTATTGTTTCATGGGGCTCTTGCCTGATGTGGGAAAGATCGTTTATGTCTGGGTGGGTGGGTGGATTTGAGTCTGAACCCCTACCCGATCTGAGACCCAGGGGCCGAGGAGTTTCCAATCTTGGAAGTTTGGGTTCCAGAGTGTTATGCGATAAGTCTGGCCCGCTGCCTGATTCTAGGTCCAGGGCTTGCGTAATGTCCTCTCGTAAACGGGTATCCGGCTCGGAGAGCTCAGGAATCCAGACATAGTTAGTCCTCAAAATAGAGGAAGAGTTGCCGCATTGTTCCTCCACCACCGCAACGTGATGGGTGACCGATGGAGAGTTAATCTCCCTTTGATCGGATTTAAGCCCAATCCAGTGATAGTCCGTAGCGACTCCCAAGGCGGCGATGCGATCCAAGAGTTCGTTTAGGGAAGAGAGCTCCATTGGATCCATCTGCTCGGCGACTTCCGAGCCGACGTGGAGGATGTTTTTGATGACCCGAGAAGTCATCGTCGGTGCAGCGGCCGAACAGGCAGTCATGACGAAATTGCCTAGCGAAGAGTTTGGCCGACAGCCAGAGCTCCCCCGGCGGTAATGTTGCTTTTAACAACGATACGAGGCATCCTTCCTTACGGCGACGTCACAGAGGAACTCTCAATGAAAGCACCAATGTCGGTGTCAAAACCGGCGGATCTCGGGTAGGGGGTCCCGAACTGTGCGCCTAAGGCGGATGGTAACAGGAGGCAGGGGATACAATGTTTTACCCAGGTTCGGTCCCTCTTGATGGAGGTAAAACCCTATGTCCTGCTTGATTTATTCTTGATGATATGAGTATTACAAGAGTTGATCTACCACGTGATCGAAGAGGCTAAACCCTAGAAGCTAGCCTATGGTATGATTGTATATTGTCCTACAGACTAAAACCCTCCGGTTTATATAGACACCGGAGGGGGCTAGGGTTACACAAGGTCGGTTACAAAGGAGGAGATATACATATCCGTATTGCCTAGCTTGCCTTCCATGCCAAGTAGAGTCCCATCCGGACACGAGACGAAGTCTTCAATCTTGCATCTTCATAGTCCAACAGTCCGGCCAAAGGATATAATCCGGCTGTCCGGATACCCCCTAATCCAGGACTCCCTCAATCTTCGTAGAATATGTAGGAACAAATATGAGCATCCAGGTTCCGCTATTGGTTATTGACCAGAGATGAGTCTCGGTCATGTCTACATAGTTCTCGAACCCATAGGGTCCGCACGCTTAACGTTCGGTGACGATCAATATTACGAGTTTATGTGTTTTGATGTACCGAAGGTAGTTCAGAGTCCCGAATATGATCACAGACATGATGAGGAGTCTTGAAATGGTCGAGACATAAAGATCGATATATTGGAAGCCTATGTTCGGACATCGGAATGGTTCCAAATGAGTTCGGGCATTTTCCGGAGTACTGGGAGGTTACCGGACCCCCCCCGGAGGAGTATATGGGCCTTATTGGGCCTTAGTGAAATAGAGGAGGGGAAGGGAAAAGGTGGGAGGCTCGCCCCCATAGCCCAATCCGAATTGGGTGGGGGCCGGGACCCCTTTCCTTCCCCCTCTCCTCCCCTTCCTTCTCTCCTACTCCTACTACTTGGAAGGGGGAATCCTACTCCCGGTGGGAGTAGGACTCCCCTAGGGCGTGCCATAGAGGGCCGACCCTCCCCTCCTCCACTCCGTTATATACGGGGAGGGGGGCACCCCACAGACACACAAGTTGATCATTGTCTTAGCCGTGTGCGGTCCCTCCCTCCACCATAATGCACCTCGGTCATATCGTCATAGTGCTTAGGCGAAGCCCTACGCCGGTAGCTTCATCATCACTGTCATCACGCTGTCGTGCTGACGAAGCTCTCCCTCGACACTCAGCTGGATCGAGAGTTCATGGGATGTCACCGAGCTGAACGTGTGCACATCGCGGAGGTGCCGTACTTTTGGTACTAGGATTGATCGGATCGTGAAGACATACGACTACATCAACCGTGTTGTCATAACGCTTCCGCTTACGGTCTACGAGGGTACGTAGACAACACTCTTCCCCTCTCGTTGCTATGCATCACCATGATAGATCTTGCGATTGCGTAGGAATTTTATTGAAATTACTGTGTTCCCCAACAGTGGCATCAGAGCCAGGTTTATGCGTACATGTTATATGCACGAGTAGAACACAAAGGAGTTGTGGGCGTGGGTATATACATATTTCTTGCCGTCACTAGTTGATTCTTGATTCGGCGGTATTGTTGGATGAAGTGGCCCAGACCGACATTACGCGTATGCTTGCGCGAGACAGGTTCTACCGACGTGCTTCGCACACAGGTGACTGGTGGGTGTCAATTTCTCCAACTTTAGTTGAATCGGATTCAATGAACAGGGTTCTTTCTAAAGATCAAAAAGCAGTCACTATACCGCGTTGTGGTTCTTGATGCGTAGGTAAGAACGGTTCTTGCTCAGCCTGTAGTAGCCATCTAAAACTTGTAACAACAAAGTAGAGGACGTCTAACTTGTTTTTGCAGGGCTTGTTGTGATGTGATATGGTCAAGACATGATGCTAAATTTTATTGTATGAGATGATCATGTTTTGTAACACAATTAGCGGCAACTGGCATGAGCCATATGGTTGTCGCTTTATTGTATGAAATGCAATCGCCATGTAATTGCTTTACTTTATCACTAAGCGGTAGCGATAGTCATAAAAGCAATAGTTGGCGAGACGACAACGATGCTTCGATGGAGATCAAGGTGTCAAGCCGGTGACGATGGTGATCATGATGGTGCTTTGGAGATGGAGATCAAAGGCACACGATGATGATGGCCATATCATATCACTTATATTGATTGCATGTGATGTTTATCCTTTATGCACCTTATTTTGCTTAGTTCGGCGGTAGCATTATAAGATGATCTCTCACTAAATTTCATGGTATAAATGTTCTCCCTGAGTATGCACCGTTGCAATAGTTTGTCGTGCCGAGACACCACGTGATGATCAGGTGTGATAAGCTCTACGTTCACATACAACGGGTGTGATGACCCACAAGTATAGGGGATCTATCGTAGTCCTTCTGATAAGTAAGAGTGTCGAACCCAACGAGGAGCAGAAGGAAATGATAAGCGGTTTCCAGCAAGGTATTCTCTGCAAGTATTGAAATAAGTGGTAACAGATAGTTTTGCGATAAGATAAATTGTAACGAGCAACAAGTAACAAAAGTAAATAAGGTGCAGCAAGGTGGCCCAATCCTTTTGTAGCAAAGGACAAGCCGGAACAAGCCCTTATAATAGGAAAAGCGCTCCCGAGGACACATGGGAGTATCGTCAAGCTAGTTTTCATCACGTTCATATGATTCGCGTTCGATACTTTGATAATTTGATATGTGGGTGGACTAGTGCTTGGTTGCTGTTCTTACTTGAATAAGCATCCCACTTATGATTAACCTCTATTGCAAGCATCCGCAACTACAACAAAAGTATTAAGGTAAACCTAACCATAGCATGAAACATATGGATCCAAATCAGCCCCTTACGAAGCAACGCATAAACTAGGGTTTAAGCTTCTGTCACTCTAGCAACCCATCATCTACTTATTACTTCCCAATGCCTTCCTCGAGGCCCAAATAATGGTGAAGTGTTATGTAGTCGACGTTCACATAACACAACTAGAGGCTAGACAACATACATCTTACCAAAATATCAAACGAATACCAAATTCACATGACTACTCATAGCAAGACTTCTCCCTTGTCCTCAGGAACGAACGTAATTACTCACAAAGCATATTCATGTTCATAATCAGAGGGGTAATAATATGTGAGGGAGTCCAGGATTAGGGGGTGTCCGGATAGCCGGACTATACCTTCGGCCGGACTCCTGGACTATGAAGATACAAGATTGAAGACTTCGTCCCGTGTCCGGAAGGGACTTTCCTTGGCGTGGAAGGAAAGCTTGGCGATACGGATATGTAGATCTCCTACCATTGTAACCGACTCTGTGTAACCCTAGCCCTCTCCGGTGTCTATATAAATCGGAGGGTTTTAGTCCGTAGGATGAACAACAATCATACCATAGGCTAGCTTCTAGGGTTTAGCCTCTTTGATCTCGTGGTAGATCTACTCTTGTACTACCCATATCATCAATATTAATCAAGCAGGACGTAGGGTTTTACCTCCATCGAGAGGGCCCGAACCTAGGTAAAAACATCGTGTCCCCGGTCTCCTGTTACCATTCGCCTAGACGCACAGTTCGGGACCCCCTACCCGAGATCCGCCGGTTTTGACACCGAATTGGTGCTTTCATTGAGAGTTCCTCTACGTCGTCACTTTTAGGCCCGATGGCTTCTCCGATCATCAACAGCGATGCGATCCAGGGTGAGACTTTTCTCCCAGGACAGATCTTCGTATTTGGCGGCTCTGCACTGCGGGCCAATTCGCTTGGTCATCTGGAGCAGATCGAAAGCTACGCCCCTGGCCATCAGGTCAGATTTGGAAGTTTGAACTACACGGCCGACATCCGTGGAGACTTGATCTTCAACGGGATTCAAGCCACAGCCGAGCGCGCCGCACTGTCATGATGGGCATGATCTAGCTCTGCCGCTGAACAGTGCCCTAGAGGCCGCACCTGTGTCCGCTCTGACCCCTAGGTCAGAGCCGATCACACCAATCGAGGATGGGTGGTTAGACACCACCTCGGGGGATGCAATCTCTACGGTGATCAAGCCGAACACCAGCCTTGTCCTCTGTGAAGCCCGTGACTCCAAGGTGTCGAACTCCTCTCCGGACTCCGAGCCCTCCGCGCCCCTACCGATCGAATCCGATTGGGCGCCGATCATGGAGTTCACCGCCGCAGACATCTTTCAGCACTCGCCCTTCGGCGACATTCTGAATTCACTCAGGTCTCTCTTTGTCAGGAGAGTCCTGGCCGGACTATGACAGGCAGGATTGGGATGTGGACGATGAAGAAATTCGATGCCCACCCACCACCCACTTCGTAGCCACTGTCGATAATTTAAACGACGTGCTCGACTTCGACTCCGAAGACATCGACGGTATGGACGACGATGTAGGATATGAACATGAACCAACACCTATAAGGCACTGGACAGCCACCTCATCTCATGATGTATACATGGTGGACACACCCAAAGGAAGCGACGACGAGGAACATAGGGATGCAACGAGGGATCGTTCACTCGAAAAGCAATCAAAGTGGCGACGTAAGCGCCGCTCCAAGCCCCGCCTCGACAGAGACAATAGCCATACAGACCCAGCCATAGAGCAGGACGAGCCGACGGACGACGAACATGCCTTCGAGCAAACGTCCGAACATGGCAACTTGTATAAACAAACCGAACACCCCATCCCGGGCGAAAACAACAGTCCGAACGACCTTACGCCGGATAAACTCATGGAGCAAAAGAACATCCACAAAAGGCTCGTCGCCACTGTGCATAGCCTGAAAAAGCAGAAGCGGAAGCTCAAAACTGCGGAAGATGCACTCAGAATCAGATGGAGCAATGTACGCAACACCGCAGACAAATATGGCGGCAGTCGCCGCACAAAAAGCTATCCAAAGCGAAAGCTACTGCCTGAATTTGACGAGGAGGCCTTAGAGCCCCCGCAGTCAAAAAATAGGAAAGCCACCCGGTCGGATAGATGACCGCATGGCCAGCATGGAGCGGCAGGCGGCGCCGCACAAAAGCCGGCACGCGATCCACCAAAGGATCTGCATCAAAAAGACGGCCCATCCAGATCTATCTACGGGCCAAGAAAGCAAGCTCTAGTAAGCAATGCAACACAACAAATATCCGAACATCACGGCACACCCAAATACAGGGGTGCCGCACACCCCCTATGTTTCACCGATGAGGTGCTGGACCATGAATTTCCAGCGGGATTCAAGCCCGTAAACATAGAGGCATACGACGGAACAACAGACCCTGGGGTCTGGATCGAGGATTATATCCTCCACATACACATGGCTAGAGGAGATGACCTCCACGCCATAAAATACTTACCCCTCAAGCTTAAAGGGCCAACCCGGCATTGGCTCAAAAGCCTTCCCGAAAACACCATTGGAAGTTGGGAAGAGCTTGAGGATGCTTTTCGGTCAAATTTTCAAGGGACCTATGTCCGCCCTCCGGATGCAGACGATCTCAGTCACATAACTCAACAGCCCGGAGAGTCAGCCCGGAAATTCTGGAACAGATTTCTTACTAAGAAGAATCAGATAGTCGACTGTCCGGACGCCGAAGCCCTAGCAGCTTTTAAGCATAGCGTTCGAGACGAATGGCTTGCCAGACACCTCGGCCAAGAAAAGCCAAGAACAATGGCCGCATTAACAAGCCTCATGACCCACTTTTGTGCAGGAGAGGACAGCTGGTTGGCAAGATGTAGCACCAGCGACCCAAGTACATCCGAAGTTAGGGATGGAAACGAAAAACCCCGACACAGCAAGGAACAGCGCCGGAATAAGGGAAACAGCCCAAAGAGCACGGCGGTCGATGCTGGATTCAAAAGCTCGCGACAGAATCAGAGGAAGCCGCCCCTCAAGGATAACAGGGACGAGCTATCCAACTTAAACAAAATCTTGGACAAGATATGTCAAATACACAGTACTCCCGGGAAGCCTGCGAACCATACCCACAGAGATTGTTGGGTTTTCAAGGAAGCCGGCAAACTCAACGCCGAACAGAAGGGGCTCGACACACCAAGTGAGGACGACGACGAACCCCACAAGCAGAGCACTAGGAAACAAAAGGATTTCCCAAAAGAAGTCAAAACAGTAAACTTACTTCACGTGGCGAACAGAATGGCGCTACCAGAGATACGCGCCATAAAGCCTATCCCAAAGGAGTCTTGCCAATGGTTGTTAAAACCGATCACCTTCGACCATCAGGATTACTCTAGAAGTATCTGGAACGCAGGCTAGACTGCCTTGGTATTAGATCCAATAATCGGCAGACTCCACTTTACAAATGTCCCGATGGACGGCGGCAGTGGTCTAAACCTGTTATACCAGGACACAATCTGCAACATGGGGATAGACCCAACAAAAATTCACCATAGCAAAACCTCCTTTCAAGGGGTAACGCCAGGCCTGGATGCCCGCTGCATGGGTTCTCTCTGGCTAGAAGTTATGTTCGGCTCCCCCGATAACTTCCGTCGTGAACAGCTAACTTTCCACATCGCCCCATTCTCAAGTAGCTATCAAGCACTGCTGGGACGCGAAGCTTTCGCCCGCTTTAATGCAATACCGCATTATGCATCTCTTACGCTTTAGATGCCCGGTCCACGAGGCATCATCTCATTAAAGGGAAAACATTGAGTGTTCCTCTCGCGTGAAAGAAAGTGCGGCTGCCTTGACAGCCCCACAGTAAAGCGGCTTCACCAGCCAAAGCACCTAAACAGGTCGTCAAGACCACGGACACGGCTAGACGAGTCCGGCACAAACATACAATTGATAAAGGCTTAATAGCCGTATACCCCTATACTAGGGGCTCCGCGCATATAAAACACGAGACAATAATGCTCAATTTTACCCATTTCGATTTATACTTTGTTTATTTAGTATAACTCATGTTTGGCACTGTCGGATTTCGGGTTCCGGCAGACCCTTGAGGTTCGAACACTGGGGTGCGCGCGGAGATTTCGCCTCCTACGTACCTGCACCCCTCCGCCTCGCTAAGATCTAAGCTATGGAAAGAACAACACAAGAGACACAGGGTTTATACTGGTTCGGTCCACCGTTGTGGTGTAATACCCTACTCCAGTGTGTGGTGTGGTGGATTGCCTCTTGGGCTGATGATGAGGAACAATACAAGGAAGAACAGCCTCGCGAGGGTCTGTTCTTGGCTGGGGCGATGAACTGCTGGGAGGAGTTCAGTCACCCTTCTCTCTCTCTCCCTTCTATCGTTGGTCTCGATCCCCCTAAAACTCTCTCCCTTTCTCCCCTATTGTTTGTCTCGATCTCCCTGAACCTCTCCCTCTTTTTTCTCCCTTTGTCCTGTGGGTGGCTGGTCCTATTTATAGAGGCCCTGGTCCTCTTCCCAAATATCGAGCGGGAAGGGAGCCAACAATGGCGGGCTAATTTGAAGGAGGACAGCTAGTACTAGCTATCCTGACAAAAGTAGTCTTCACCTGCACAAAGCTCTGGTGGTGACGCCGTCTTGGGCTCCATGACCTCCATCTTGCAGTCATCCTGGTCTTGGTCTTGTTGCACCGAAATGGCAACCTTTGCCTGACGCCTCGGTACTCCGCGACTGCGCTTGCTCCCTTTGCACCAAAGAGGAAAGGAGGACACTGCGCGGGCTGGCACCCGCCTGGCGCCTTTGGTCGTCATGGCTTGCGTCATGG